>NW_009200974.1:0-6718 GCF_000690835.1 Fulmarus glacialis | reverse complement strand
TGTGTGAGGGGTTTTTTTTTGCAATGTCTATGTTTTGGGGTTTTTTTGTTTTTTTGTCTTTCTTGAAGCCATCAGGAAATAAAAGAGTTGTTTAGCTTTTGGGATTCTTTGCTTCTCTCGCTGTTCGAATATAAATGAGTGAGTGAGTGAGTCTCCTGGGGGCAGAAGTTGGGGCGGTTGGTTGGAGGTGGGCAAAATGCATGGGAACCTCTTAAAATTATAATAAAAACGTAAGTGGGTATGCATTGATGAGCTTTGTAGTTGGTAAACCAGTTTTGTTTAAGAGCCCTGTTCCGCACTGAGATTTTTGCGTTCAGTGTTACTGCATGACACGTTAAGTGAGTGAGTGAGTCTCCTGGGGGCAGAAGTTGGGGCGGTTGGTTGGAGGTGGGCAAAATGCATGGGAACCTCTTAAAATTATAATAAAAACGTAAGTGGGTATGCATTGATGAGCTTTGTAGTTGGTAAACCAGTTTTGTTTAAGAGCCCTGTTCCGCACTGAGATTTTTGCGTTCAGTGTTACTGCATGACACGTTACGAATTTGATCTGCTCTGGTTCACATCACTGCAGTACTCATGCTGAAACCTAGTACCTCTGGTTCTGTAGCCTAATGCTCCAATACCGCTCTGGTGTAATGGAATGAGCACTCGGATCACATCATCACGGTATGGTTGAGGGTGGCAGGGACCTCTGGGGTTCATCTGGTCCAGCCCCCCTGCTCAAGCAGGGCCACCCAGAGCCGGTTCCCCAGGTCTGTGTCCAGATGGTTCTGAGTATCTCCAAGGATGAAGACTCCACAACCTCCCTGGGCAACCTGTGCCAGTGCTCAGTCACCCTGACAGCGAAAAAGTGTTTTCTGGTGCTCAGGGGGAACCTCCTGTGTTTCAGTGTGTGCCCATTGCCTCTGGTCCTGTCACTGGGCACCAGTGGAAAGGGTCTGGCTCCGTCCTCTTTGCACCCTCCCTTCAGATATTTGTATACATTGATAAGATGCCCCCTGAGCCTTCTCTTCTCCAGGCTGAACCGTCCCAACTCTCTCAGCCTCTCCTCATGGGAGAGATGCTCTGGTCCCTTCATCATCCTCATGGCCCTTTGCTGGACTCTCTCCCGTAGCTCCATCTCTTTTTGTACTGGGGAGCCCAGCACTGGACACGGCGCTCCAGGTGTGGCCTCACCGGTGACCTGTTGTTGTCTCTTCTTAGGGAAGCCACAGCGAATTCTTGGCTCAGACAAGATTAATAGCTTTTAAATATGGATTAATAAGTCTTACATGACAGAACCTGAAATTGTTAAGGGTCTTTTTTATAACGTTCTAGTGTTGGACAGATGCATACGTTATGGTTAAGTGCCTAATAAAACCAAAACCTTGACACTCCTAAGTTTAGTTTTGCTTGTGTTCCATAAAGCAAACAACCAAAACCAAAGCAGCAAACAGAAATCACAGTGATAATTATCTTCAAAACCAGATGGATGATACAACAATGCAATAAATGTTATTTTCCCAGCAACAGCAGCATGTATGTGGACTCAAGTATAAAGAGTTTATGCTGTGTGAAGCATTTTAAAAAACATGAAAGGATCAGAGTCTTAGTCGTATCAGGGCTTTGCAAATCAATTTTAATGGGCTTTATTTACAGGTGACAATCTATTAACACAATTTTTTTCAATATCTTTTCACAGCAGCCTTAAAAAAAAAAGTTCTACAATTTTTTTGTAGAGTTGGTAGAAATTAAATAATATATAATCTAGCCTATGTGTTTATAATGTGCCTGTTACCAACACTTGTTAGTTCCATATGCAATACACTAGATGTATCTATATTCTTATACAGTTATTACAATGGTTTTGTCTTCAAAATACACTGTGATAATGAATACGTTAGTCCATTGACACAATTGTACTTTTAATCTTTTTCAATTTTATGATTAAGGAATTATGACGCCAACACATTAAATACTCGCTCAAGACTACGTAAGGTAATAGCCAGGGAGTTTCTCATGCTGTCGGCACAAAACAAACCCAAAACAAAGTGGGGAATCTTTACACAGATGCTTCGATCCACCAATTGTCAACTGTGTCAGCTGGAACAAATTGCTGTGCTTCACCTTTCTGCCCGTAAACCAGGAATAACTCTGTTCCAGCACTGCGCAGGGATGGTGTTGGGAAGCTCCCTGAATCTATAAAAATGCTTTGAGATGCCCGTGTAAAAAGTGCTTTGTATGTGCAAAGCATCCTACAGCTTGTCAGTAGTAAAATGCTACCCCTAAGATTTCTGCATTTGTATATTATGGTTTTGATGTAATCAGGAAGTTTGCCTCCTTTCTGCGGTGCAAAGGGATTCCTGTAAAAGGCTCTAGTTTGGGGCTGAAATGGCAAGATTATTTTAGCCATGCTGGTGTTACCGAAATGGATTTCCTCGCGTTTTCCTTCTAGTTCACGTTGCGGGTACCAGGAAAAAAGTAGGCAGTGGAAGCATGCGCTAGCTAAACCCCCTTTTTATCGCCAGCAGTAAAGGTGCCTCTTGGCTGGGAGCATGAGGAGGACCCCGTGTAAGAACTCTTCATTCCTCAAATGCAGTCTTAAGACTACTTACATATTTATTTTGACAATTTTCAGAACCTATCGGCTTTGGTCATGATATCATCTGTTACCATTCACTTTTGAGTATTTGTATGCGTGAACCCCCGTGCAAGCGCGCTTAATGCATATTGATTAGCTGAGTTTACACAATTTTGTTGCAACTTTCTTTTGTAACGCTTTTGAAAAGTCTTTCCTTACTTAAAGAGTATGGACACACCTTTATAATTCCAGGTAGAAGTGGAGAAAAATGCTATTCTTCGTTATGTAATTAGTAAAGGCTGAATCAGCATTCACCAGTGCCTGGCGACCAGACGGAGTGAAAGAGCGAGCTGTGTGGGCGGTGTGGGGAGGTGGGAGGAGGAATGAGAGGGAGAGGGAGAGGTTTTAGGTGTCTTCTGTGTGGTGTGACTGCAAGGCACTTGGGATGAGATACAAACCCAAGATCTGGCCATAGTAAGAAAAGGAAAGGGAAAAGGGAAAGGGAAAAGGGAAAGGGAAAAGGGAAAGGGAAAAGGAAAAGGGAAAAGAAAAGAAAAAAGAAAAGGGAAAAAGAAAAGAAAAGGGAAAAAGAAAGGAAAAAGGGAAGGGAAGGGAAGGGAAGGAAAAGAAGAAAGGAAAAGAAAATAAAAGAAAATCAAGAGAAGAGAAGAGAAGAGAAGAAGAGAAGAGAAGAGAAGAGGAGGAGTGATTGCTAAAGCAAGAAGACAGCCAAGTAACACCTGCACTTCCAAAAAATTATCCATCTATATTGGCTAACAGATGTGACCCGTCTTTTTTGATGTGGCAGTCAGTGCAATCATCGAGGAATTTGATACCTCCAGCCTGGATTGTTGCTAGATACAGCACTATATGGGAATGCAATTAGTACAGCTAGAGCTAATTATTTCTGGATGTGCTATTTCAGCACCCCTTTGCCTTGCAGGGCCCTTTGCAAAGAGGAAAGCATGGTCTTAAAATGCACTGGCTACCGGTTCATTTTCAAGGATGACTCAAAACATAGGTTTTGGCTGATAAATTAGATATGGTTTGAAGTCCTTGCTCCTCACGGACAGTCTTTTTCCTAACAGCGCTCTGGACAGGGGGCACTCCTGGCAAGGGAATTCGTCTCCAGCCTCTCTCTGCCTGCTGGTCCATCAGACCCCCATCTGGACTTGTGCGAGGGCCTGTCTCTTCACACCGAGCTGGCATCAAAATGTTGAGATTCTTCAACTGAATAGACGTAGTCTGGCAGCTTTCTGCACTCATTGCACCACTTTTGCAGACCGATTAATTACCAAGCGTGTGCTAGAGGATTGGTTGTCATTGTTTCTTTTAGTAATTTAAAAGGCAAAAAAAGAAGTTTCTTTGCATCTGAATAACCTCATCGGTCATTTCATCTCACCGCCATTCCCCGGTGGTTTCAGCTGTGCCCAGTGCATGGCCACCAAGGGCAGCGACAGCCCCCTGGGCCTCTTGGGCATGGGGACTGCCTCAGGGCCAGCACCCCAAAGGCCTTCCTCTGAAGAGCAGAACTTCCTTTAGAAGAGCAGCAGACCTTCCTTTAGGAGAGCAACGAAGCTGGTGAAGGGTCTGGAGAACAAATCTTACGAGGAGCTGCTGAGGGAACTGGGGTTGTTTAGCCTCGAGAAAAGGAGGCTGAGGGGAGACCATATTACTCCCTACAGCTATCAGAAAGAAGGCTGGAGCCAGGTGGGTGTTGGTCTCTTCTCCCAAGTAACAAGCCATAGGACAAGAGGAAATGGCCTCAAGTTGCGCCAGGGGAGGTTTAGATTGGCTGTTAGGAAAAATGTCTTCACCGCAAGGGTTGTCAAGCACTGGAACAGGCTGCCCAGGAAAGTGGTTGAATCACCATCCCTGGAGGTATTTACAAGACATGTAGATGTGGTGCTTAGGGACATGGGTTAGTGGTGGACTTGGCAGTGTTAGGTTAAGAGTTGGACTTGATGATCTTAAGAGTCTCTTCCAACCTAAACGATTCAGTGATTCTCTGATTCTGATTCTCTGGAGGATGCTGGGCGGAGGGGTGCAGGCAGGGCTGCACATGGGAGGCCCCGTCACCCCCATGTCACCGTGCCACCACCTGGCAACGCAGCAGTCACAATGCCCCAGGGCAGGATAAAGGGGGCATCCTCCCATGTCCTGCGGCCAGCCTGCCCGGCAGGCAGCCCAAAGATATCTGAGAGGAAGTCCTTGAGCAGCTGGCGGAATTACTTGGAGGGAGGAAGACTGGAGGCTGGACGAGGCTGTTGGAGGTTCTCTGCTGCAAGGCCAGCTCCTGGCGGGGCCACCTTCAAAGCCTATCTGATGGATGGAAATCCTGCTTCAGCCCTCAGGGAACAGACGCCAGCTCCTCAGGAGATGACAACCACCACCAAACCCATTCACAAGACCAAGGCAATGCCTTCTGGAGCAGCACTTGAGGAGCACTGCAGAGCTCTCTGCCCTTGTCCCCTGCAGAGCCAGGGGCAGCAGCTGTAAGAAATGGGATGCAGAGATGTTGCAAGGAGTCCCGTGCTTTGGAACACCCACTGGTGTCCTGCCAGGCGCGGAAAGGATTCTTGCCCGCAAGGTCAATCAGGCTGGGGGCATGTGGCGACTCAGAAGCCCCCGAGATGGTTCCAGGTTGAGGGACAATGGGGCTTGGGCATCTCCTGGGAGGCATGACTAGCCTGTGGGAGGAGGAGGCAGGTCCTGCTCACGTGCTCAGGGAATAGCCGATCGCCAGTTCTGGGGTCAGGGAGGAATTTTCCCCCTGGGCAGATTGGAACCGGTCCCCGGGGGTTTTTTGCCTTCCTCTGCAGCACTAAGCACAGCCCCTTGCCAGGGCTCCTTTGGGCCTTTTGGCGAGGTTACTGCCTGCTGCTCATGCACCACGAAGATGGCCTCTCGTGCCCTGCAGCTGCGGGGAGCAAGGCTTTTTTTCCCCCATGGTGAGCTAGCAAGTGTCTCTGGGGGTTTTTTGCCTTCCTCTGCAGCACTAAGCACAGCCCCTTGCCAGGGCTCCTTTGGGCCACTTTGGCTAGGTGCCTGCTGCTCCTGCTCCATGAAGGTGGCCCTCGTGCCCCACATCCGAGGGGAAGAAGCTTTCCAGACTGCCGGGGTGGGCCCCCAGGGTGGCCCCCGGGGGTTGCTTCTTGTCCTCTGTAGCATTGAGCACAGCCCCTTGCCAGGGCTTCTCTGGGCCCTTTCGGCTCCGTTCTTGCCCGCTGCTCTTGCACCTCCAAGGCACCACTCGTGCCCTGGCTCTCCTGGGCTCTCTTGCCCATCTCTGGCCAAGAAGCACAGCGCAGCAATTTTTGGAGGGCAAAAAGTAGGATTGGCATTGATAAGTGTAACATTTTGGAAAATAGCACCCACCTCCTCCTCCTCTTCTCTTGTGTGTGATCAGTCCCGATCCTCAGTCTTCAGATTCTTGCTCTTCAGGAAAGAGGGACTGCTCGGCCTGTACGCCTGCTGCCATATTCTTGGAGTTTTTCGTCCAAAGCGATACATGACCTTGGTGATAGTCCCTTCTTCTCACAGGCTGAAATAAAAAGAGAATTTAGAAACACAAGAGAAAAAATAATGATAAACTAAGTATGGGAATGCCTTGGGGCTTTTTTTGGATGCCAATATAAAAAATCACATCAAATAATTCATTCCCAAGAAAAAGAGAGAAAAATCACATTCTTAAAACTTTTCAGTTTGTTCTTGAGAGCACCTTCTTTGTGCATCGGTCAGTTACCTGCTTTCCTGTTTCTGGCAAAGGTTGATATTTGATTAACCGTAATAATCATGCATCCGGCTCCCCACATGACGCAGGGGAGTTACAGCTTTCTGTGGCTCTCGCTTTCCTTTGCCAGGCTTGAAGTGTGATGTTTTTTCAAGCTAAAGTGAGGATTGCATCAGCCTGCTCCTGGCTCCACGTGCGCACCGTGCTCATGCTTGTGAGCATCGGCTCTCAAACGGATTGAGAAAAATACAATAAAATCCTGTTAGCACTTGTAACCTTTGTGATATGTGTCCTTGAAACTGGTTTTGGAGCTGAAAATCCCCTGGCATTTCAGGCAAATAACAGTCTCATCGTTATTTGACTCATTGGGAGGGAAGGGGAAGGGTGGGGAAGGGAAAGGGTGGGGAAGGGAGGGGGAAGGGAAG
>NW_009200973.1:78449-96350 GCF_000690835.1 Fulmarus glacialis | reverse complement strand
GCCTCAGCCCATCGATCCAGCCTGTAAATCCACAAAGGCTATTTCTCTTGATTATATGTTCCAGTAATCATTTATGAAGATATTTTGCCCCATTTTTACTTTGAAACGTTCAGCTGCATTTTCCAGAGGAAACTACCACTACATTCACCGTCTCCCCAACTAGGGGAAAAGATTAGGGACAATTGCTACAATCAATGGGAAGCACACACCATCTTGGAATTATGATAAATCCTTGGTTTGTGGATTTCAGGTATTTAAACAGACTGTGTTTGCTCGCCATCACCCACTGGTTTTGTATTCAAATAGTCAGGGCAATCATTGTTCTTTGCAGATGTAATCAAGCTGCAGTGCAGGATTCTGTTTCTGGCTAAGGATGTTTATTTGTTATTAAGTATAATATATTGAAAGTCATAGCAATGCTGATGGGTCAGCACAGATGCCTTCCATCATGAGTTACCGAGATGCATTTCTTCAAAAAAACTCATAGATGAAATGTTTTCAGCTAGCTGAGGTTAATAAAGATAGGTCCTTCATCATCTCAAGGAATGGACCCAATAACGAGTAACAGAAATAATATCATAAATCATTCTTTATAAAGTAGGATTGACTATTATTTGCTAAAATGCCTTTCATGGTGAATTTGCATACTCTTACTTGTTGAATGATAATAAGAAAGCAAAGAGGAAAGGTCACGGGGGACACAAGAAGTAAAATACTGCTATGTACTACCGTATTTGATGGCTGGGACTGATTTACAGAATGAACTACCAAACAATCCTGCCTTAAAGTTCAAGGGCTATGGCTAGCATGGGAGTCTATTCATATAAGGAAACAATCTAACAGTTTGAACAGTTAGGTGCTCAGAAAGACCTGGATACTCCTAAAATGAAACAGCATATATATATATATATATATATGTTTTATTACTGCGTATCTCTTACCATAATTCTTGTATTAATATGTAGGGTAGGTTTTGCTCACAAGATGGCAGTGTTGATTATTACACACTGCTTCACTGAGCCTTCCTCTAGCAAAAGGTCTCTGTGCTGCTACCCAGGAAAAACCACACAGGGTGGAATTCCCTAGAGGGTTGCATCTCCACACCTGCTTACCCAAAAAGCAGATCATCTGGCCCACCACACTGCATATTTGCGACCATAAACCCTCAGGATTAAATACACAACACTCGTCTAAATCTCTGAACATCCTGATATCTAAACAATGTGTTTTCCAGTTCTTATTAATTTAATGTCAATAGAAAGCATTTTTTCCCATCCTTACAGACGGCTTTTCCCCTGTAGAGAGCAGGGATGGTCTCTAAACTGGTAGGATTCCAAGTTTTCAACCTCTGTTACATTTTCTTTAGCAGACAAAGGTTCTACATGATTAACACAAATGATTATCAATGGCTATTTGTAATGCAGGTATGCTCAAGTAGTTTTGGAGACCCTGTACTGAGTAACATTCAACATTCAAGTCCTTATAAGACTTTTCTTCTGGACCCAAGAGATTGAATCTTACCAAATACACTCACAACAGATAAGAACTGAGGCATTTTCTGTTCAGACTCAGCAGTGCTTCTTTACCTACCAATGGCACTCATAAAAATCGAAGGGGTTTAGAGGACATTTATCCAGATCTTCAGAAGTTGAGAAGCAAGAGGCTTATCATTGCTACTGAAGAGTATGGCATGTTTTGGAGAACTGCTTAAAATGTGAGAAAGCAAAAGGGCTTGGAATTCACTAACGTTTATCTAAGTCCAGAATAGGAGACAAGAATTTTTAATGAAGATTGACAACTAAGGGAGATTTGTGTCAGTAAATGAGGAAATAAAGGATTTGGAAAAAGGGAATTACATATTTTTTTAGTAGTGAGCCTAAGTTAACTGCAAAGACGTAGCAGAATGAACAACCATGCCAGAAACAGGCAAACACACAAACCAGGTTTGCCAAAACAAGTTAACAGATCTTCTGGCTGCAGGTGTTTTTCTGACCAACTGCAGTCATCAGGACATGGAGAAACACCAAATATAAACTGAGGCAAAACTGACAGATTCCCATTATGTAAACAATGAACCACAGGAATAGTGTTCCTTTCAAAACAAGAGCGTTAAAGATTCTTTTATTTCCTTGCTGTAAAGCAGAAAAACGCTTACTTACGCTTTCTCACTGATCTGTCTCCAATAACAAAAGTGATTTTTAAGTAAATTAAATTTGCAGTGTTTACCCTTGAGCATCACGTGCAAGATGAAGCTTTTCTTAAAGAGCTGCTGTGCATCCAATGAGACAGCATTTGCTTTGGACACTGTAACAAAAACATTTAACATTATAATGATAGCAAGGCTTCCACTTCAAACCCAACAGCAACAATATTCAAAGTCCTGGCTGAGACTGCACCTGTAATGCAACCAGTTCTGCTTACACATTGCAGCACTAACTGCACCCAGAGCTTCAGATCACTCATGTTTGGTGTCACTTGTAATCCAACACCACATACTAAAAATAGAGTTATAGTCCTAAACTTGCAATTTCCTGCCTTGCATGGGTAGTTAACTATTTACTGCTAACTTTAGTAAAGAGTTTCTATTAAATTAATTTCTCACCTACATGATACATACTTTGGAGATATGCTAGATTTTTGAAGGGTGGGTGAGTTATTTGAATGCTAAATCTGCTCAACTACTGTGGTGATCAGATGGCTGAAGCTATCACAGCTATACAAAGGCATTCATGTATTCATTCCTACTGACAATGGAGAGCCCAGGGAGGAAAAAGTATTTCTCATTCATGGACAGAACTCAACACCATGGTTGCCCAATTGCCTTTTTCTGCCCTCCGTTGTCCCCCACGTAGTTGCTTCTCTGACACTTCCTCTCATGAAATGATTTTCAACAGAGCAGTGTGCTCTGAATCCATGTGAGCCAATGGCCCTGGCTTGGTTTTTGTCATCTCTGTTTTCCTTCCATCTTTTCAGCCATCAAGGCTGCCAGAGCATCCGCTATGCCCTTCCCCTGTGAGAATGCCAATGGATTCTGACCTTGCTTTCCTTTCCTTTCTCGTTCCTCTTACAGCATCTGCATAGGTATCTCTAGCCAATACCACAAATTTGACTGGTGCCTTAGAAACATATTTTTCTACTCCAGACCAATCTGATCTGGCCAAATGAAAATATCAGGTAATAAACATTCTGGGATAAGAACGACCTTTTTTGTGTGTGTGTAATCATGCATTGCATGAGTTCTGGCTCCTCACATAATTAATAATGTTTAATGATGCTAATAAATGCCACCATAACAGAACATGAATTTGGTGTTCTAGTATGCTGGAACAGGCTAGCCTCTCTTAAATAACTTGCTACCCTCTTATTTTAATTACTGTTCCTTTCCCACTTCCCAGTCAAATGTCCATTTCCTTCCCTGCACAATCTGTATCTACAGCACAGGCTGAGTTCCTACTTATATCGATGGGGAGTCTGAATTTAGACTCTGCAATAGTGGGGAGAAACTTGCCCTGGGCTGCTGCATGCGTGACTCACTACAACTGATATTTCAGATGCCCCAGATTATGACCTACTTTACTGTATATTACTCAGAGAGAATGAGTAAGACATTTCTGAGGCTGATACAAAACCAGTATTTTCTGTGGTAGCAAGGAAGAAATGCTTTCTTAAACATTAGATCAATTTTGGAATTCTTGTGTCGATGATTAAAATTCCCTGGGGTCACTGAGCAAAGTCTACTGAAGAACCGAATTGATTTTCATAGGCTACAAATCAGATCTGCGGTCTTTAACTGAAATGCAAGGTGCGTGTTTCCATACATAAGGGATCACCTAACTGATGAAAGACCAAATAGGCCTCCATAAATAGATTTACTGTTTGGCAAAATTACAGGATTTGTGGGTAATTTGTTCAGTACTGGCACAAGAAGTACTGTTTTCAGCCTATTCTGCAAACCTTGTGCGGAACAGGCCTAGAGTCAGACAATCATTTAAGCGTGTCCCTAAGTGCTTTGCTGATATAATATCATAGATCCATTGAAGTCACTGGAAACCTTTCCCTGACTTTTATGGGCTTTTCATAACATCTTCTATGATTCACTTTTCCAGGTATAAAATGCGAATATGAGTAACAGCTCTTCCCTCCTATTATTTGTCAGGTCTATTTAGACTAGAAACTCTTTAAGGCAGATTTGCCTTTTATATGCAGGTCCTCTGCATAGAACAATGGTCCCCCAGCTCTGGAAGGGAACTAAGTACTACCATAATATTATGCTCCAGGTCAAACCAGTCTTAATTTATGGAAGCTCAAAGGTCCATGCTATGCAGAGGGCCGGGCTAAATCACCAAACTGGTTCTCTTCTCACTCTAGAATTTAACATGAGTAGCTGGGATACAGCTAATGAAGTGCAAGACCAGCTCTGTTTTTCTACTGCTACTGGAATTTCTCTGGCTCTATGTCCACGTGTGGATTTATACACCCATGTAGATTGAACTTGCCATTTAATAAGCAAGTCTTAAAAGAGCTGTGGCTCAGATTTTTAAAAAGTTTTGAAAACTGAAGTAAATACTTCAGTGTGTGGTTACACTGAAATCAGTGCAAATATATCAGCTCTTCCAGGAACTGCATGGCAACTTTGTGGACTGAACACTCTTCATATAGGTCTTAACCACCGCATTAATCTTAGAAGAGATCTGAGAGAGCTTAAAGAAATTTCTTCTTATACCCTTTAACATTGTAATATACCTGTGTTGGCCTCTTTTTAACCATATACTGTAATATAATGTGAACATCAGTACGGAGGAATTCATAAAATATCAGCATTTTGATGTGTAATGCCCCTGGATTAAAAAAAAAAATCAATAATAATAATTTAAAAAAAAGTTTCTACAGGAAAAGAATCCCATGTTCAGTTGCCTGTTTAATCTGCAAATGAAAGACTGAGATAAGACAACGAAGAAGGAAAACACAAAATAAGAATGTTTACCATGCAAATGAGCTTCATTAATATAGAAGATCCTTATCTGGACCACTCAAAAGATTCCATGTGGGTGAATTTTTCTGCTGTGAGAAATAAAAGTTTTCTTTTGCAATCAGCATTATATAAAGCCATTGGCATCTCCTGGATTGTTTATCAATGTAAGTGTAAAATGAAAATTAGATATAAAGATTAAAAGATTTAACCTATTTTAATCCTGTTAATATTTAAAATATGGAATTTTTAAAAATTGTATTCAGGTTCCCTCATCAACCCAAAATGATAGTTAGACTTCTAAGTATGTATGTTTTCAATTTTTTTGTGTTAATTAAATGGCCTTACCCAACCTGTATTTTATATCTATTATTTTAAATTTTGACTGATGGTAGGAATATAGTATTCTAATCAGATAATAAAAATTCTAATGAGTTAGAATAATGAATCAAAGAAGGATGACCACTCTGAATAGAAATCAGAAATTTCCTATTACAACTCACTACCAAATACTTCCACCTAAAAATGGCATAAAGCTTTATCCTAGAGGTTCGTACTGATGCCTTCAACAACCTCAGAAAGTGACATTGGCATTTCTGCTAAAATAACTTCAGTATATTTAAGAGCTTATTTAAATTGGTTGTAAAATTCTACTCTGGGCCAATACAAGAAGTGTAAGCGACTTCACAATGATTACAGGGTGTCAACACACTCTAGTAATTACTTATATCTTCAACATTTTTGCAAAATTTTAGCACCAGTCTTTTCAAGACTTGCTTGTTGAATGGGAAATTTAACCTCAAAACTGCAAGAAGCAAGAGTTTTGTCTAAACCCCACTGAAGTAGACTTACAGTGATTGTAATGAGCTTTTCAGCAGACAGAAAACATATAGTATCTCGGATATAGAATTTGTTCCAGAAAACATTAATCTGGCATACCACACCTTTCTTAGTTCTTATATTCATTTATGGTATTTTTAGAACAGGATTTTCAGAGCACAGATACATAAAAATGGCTTATCAGTTATGCAATAAGAATTAGCACGAGTTTAAGATGAAAACCAGACCTCCGGGGCCTTACTACTATGATTACTACTGCTGTTGCTGCTGTTAAGGCATGGGGTAGTATCTAGACTTTCAGAGCTATTTCAGTAACTATCCAACTATATGGAACTTCCTTTGCTGACATAATGCATACCTGAAAAGCAGAAAAAAGTTCTGATGCATATGCTCCGATTTTGGAAAGTCCATGACATTTTTGTGTTGAAAATACATTAGAAAGTGAGGACTTTTGATAAACCCAGTCTGAAGACCTGATCGTCACTAATCTACATACAAATAAAACAAGCATAGAGAATCACTTAATCACCAATGATGTGACTGCAGCTACCCGCCGCAGATCCTTTCTTCCTCAATATCACTGGAGGAAGTACTCTTCTATAATGTACTCTTTAAAAATTACACCATTAAATAGACACACACACACACACACACAGAGAGAGAGGAATGATACATGGATTTCTTTGTTTGTATTTGATTACATGTCCTACGTGCAATCTAACTTATAAAGAAAGAATTCAAAACAGTATAAATCTTAACAGGGTGGTTTTTTTGGACTCTGCTTTCATTTAGCTTATGCAATAGATCTCTCATAGTAATTGTTACTAATTTCTTTTTCCTGTGTATAAATACTTTAATACTTACAAGTGAGGCAACAAAGAAAGTCAATTTGACATTTAATGCTCCACACAGAAATCACAGATGCTCTGCCAAGGAAATAATTAAAATTACAGTCACATAATAATGACACCAACAATAAATACAGGTAATAAATTAACTCATTAATTCAGCCAGTACACAGTTGTAAATAACTATATGAAAATAACAAACATTTTATATCAGTGCGTCAAATGTTAGCTCTGTTTTTAATACTGAGTTTGCTTCCTTGGTTGTTCAAAATAATTATGCTTTAATAGGATGTTAAAATTTAAATTTATTAAAGAATTTGGAATAAATTCGTTGGAAACTTCCTAAAAACACATCAAAAATATTCACAGACTTTTCCAAGTTCCGCCTTACTCATGAAACCAAAAATCACAGAATAAAAGCACTGGATGTGTGTGTTTACATATGTATATGTGTGTGTGTGTGTGTGTACGTATATAAATTATATATACATATATACAGACACACACACAAAATATATACGTATATCTGCAGGTTCCAACATCTTTTTTCCAAATACATTTCACTGAGGGATACAAGATCAAACATTTCAAAACATTTTTAGGAAAAAACATGATACATATGTGAACTGCTTTAATTCTGATTAGCAGGAAGTCTTCAGCTTTTATCTGCTAAATTGTGGTACTGTGTTGCAGTCCTGTATAGGCAAAGCTCCCATCACAAGGAAGCAGTAAATCACTGATACCAGCTTGCCACAGGGAGGACTTCCCAAGAGCATCTGATGTCCTTTTGAGTTGCTCTGTGTGTATGTGTGAGGAAGAAACCCCATCAATCCATCGTTACAAGGAGAGAAGTCAGAAAGGCCATGCACATCTACCCTTTATCCAGTGGCATAAATAAATACCTTATTTTGTCTCTCTTACAGCTGTTTCTGAGACATAATTTGGAAAAACAGAAATGCCGTTCTCCCTTCAGAACTTTGGCCATGTATGCACTAGCTGCTGCAGGTAACCTGCTGCTAAAATTGGTGACAATACATGTTGCTGACACAGGAATATCACCCGGAAGTCCACACCACATCCAGACACTTATTAACTGATCATTTTAATCCTCCAGAGTTTTCATTAAAACGGATTTTGTAAGCACCGAGTTACTAGGTGCTTTTGATTTACTGATACAGTCTTTGGTAGGGAACTTAATCAGAGATTCATCGACAATATACTGTATGATCACATCTGCATTGGCAAAAGCCATGGCATACTCCCAAGTTACCAAGCAAGAACGGTTTTACTCCCATCACACTTACTTATTGCAAATGACTTACTGGATATTTAAAATAGCATCTAAAATGAAATGGAATCTCACTAACCCATGTAAGGGAGATTTAGATTGTCCTGTATCTTTCACTGTAGAGAATACACTTCTTTAAACAACCTACCCTATTTTATGCTTAATCTTAAAATAGGCCTTATAAAGCAATGCTTTTGAGCATCTTCAAAATGTAATATTTGGTCCACATACACAGTTTCTTCACAAATGTTTTCTTTCCTACCTTGTAGTGAAAGTGTGCTACTTTTTCATAGGACTGATAGATTCTTCATTTAAACCATAACTGACATTTTTTAGTTGTTATTAATCCATAAATTGCCCAGGCTATGCTTTCCCCCTAATAAAATATATTTTAAACAAGTTAGCTATCTCAAGCTGAAAAAATATGAAGTAGTTTATTGTCATTTCTATTATAAGTATAGAAATCAGTTTTGTACTTATCGGTTGGGTAGAACAGGTTCATTACAAGAATAGTAAAGTGTACAAAACGTAATGACGTGCCATTTTCCCCTGGGCCTTGGTCTGAAAAAATCTTCTACTGTATGGTCACAAAAGGGCTTTCAAAGACAAATAAAAATTAGGTTCTGCTTCAAATTGCAGTTACTTTGGCTGCCTTGACTGTATCTTTATGTAATAAAAATACATCTCAGTAACAATATCATAATCTTTTTAATACTAAGATTACCATTTCATTGGTATGAATGAAAAGACCATACCAGCGATTCATTTATATATATATCCTGTGTCCAACAATGGCCACATTCTTTACAGAAAAGTGCAAAGATCTCAAAATTATCAATTACAGAGGAACTGGTATATAGCATTTTTTTTCCCTAAGCATCTTAGTCAGTAGCTACTTTATCAGCTAAAACATGAAGTACATTTCTTTACTACAATTGTTTTCCCATCTAATATGCCATTGTATCATACAAGCATGCAATACTATACGTGTGCAATAGAATCAGAAATTATGGCTACAGGCATGATTTTTTGCCATTTGCCTGAAAAAATATTCTAAAACCAATGTATTTCCAGCAAAAAAAAACCTGTATCAGAGAGGATAAAGAACAATTTTCAAGCTATGGGACTAATTTTCTGTTGGTCAATAAGGCTAAACCGATTTGTATAACTTGAGGAATTTGCCAGTAAGTTCTCTTTAAGTGCTCTCCTGATGGAGATGATGTAAGGGGAAATTTAAGAACATAGATGTCTTGTTTCCATAGCAGGGGAAGGGAACCAGTGAGCCAAGACAGGCTGATAGGCTTTCTCATAATTTGCTATTTCAGGTGAAGGGAACCAATGAGCTGGGATAGGCCTTAACATAATATTGTACCATAGTAGCAGAAAGGGGATCATTAAAGCCAAGATGGGCCGTGGTATAATTTTTGCTAACTCTGCGAGAATACATTTGGCATTACTTGTGGTGAAACAAGAACTAACCAAATTGCTGATTTAGCATAACTATAAGGCCTGAGAATATCTATAAACTGCGGCAGAACTGCTGAACTAACAAATGGCTGGTTTAACACAATAAATAGCACATAGGAAAAATAATGCAGTAGCAGCGTAGTTAAGACAGCTGCAGAATGAGGGGAAAAGGAACTATTTGAAAGGAACATTGCCTTTGGAATATGGAATTCAAAAGTCAATACGGAATATTGAAAAGGGAAAATATGAGAGTTGGTTTCAGGAAACCGGTTTCCCAGAGAAACATTTCCCAGAGAAACCTCCGTACTGGGTAACTGACTCAGCAGAAACAATGAACTATCAGTCTGGGAAACTGAGGAAGTAA
Organism: Fulmarus glacialis; assembly: GCF_000690835.1. Lineage (NCBI taxonomy): Eukaryota > Metazoa > Chordata > Aves > Procellariiformes > Procellariidae > Fulmarus > Fulmarus glacialis. The sequence goes on along the minus strand of NW_009200973.1, from coordinate 86,574 downwards.
AGAACAGAAGGCCACAGGTTATGGACTTTTGAGGGGGTAAAAGACAACTCAGAAAACTACCAAGGTGGGATCAGCAGAAGCAGATCAGCATTAAAAACCCCAGTTGCTAAGAATCAAGAGCTACGGAAGCAAACACCTTCTCCAGGAAACCCTGGGATGCGAGGTGGGATGCCACTGGCAGCCCCATGCTGTGAGCGCAGACTCTAAGGACCAACAGCAGTGCCTGATGGGCCACAGTGGGTTGGGAGAGCTTGAGGATTTGGGAATGCTTGTCATAACCATGACACTGTGCCTTTAATATTTCTGTGGCTGTATGCTGAGTAGTTTCCTATAGCTGTCTATTACCATTATCATCATTAGAGTTATCCCGTAAGACTATTAGAGCGATTTGCCATTCACTGCCATTCTCGTAATTACCTCAGTATCCTAATTGTCTATTATTATTGATTACTTATGGCTATCCTTCTCACAGTAAAATATTGATAAATCACAGTTGCATTTGGTACTGCCATGCGTAAATTTATACAAGCTATGTAAGTCTTTAAAAGCTGTCCTATATAGTTCATGTAGTCACAGTCCCTTTATTCACTGCATGATATGTTGTTCATTCCCCTCTTTCTCCACTTACAGATCAAATTAGGTAAAATCATTTGCCACTGCATATGGAAATTACCCCGGTCAGATGCTCTTTAGAAAAAAGATAAATTCCTAGCTAAATAGGCTGTGATCAAAATTAGAACTAACATAGGAGATAGATACAGAAATACAAAGGAAGAGTATAATATAATGATTGTAAGAGTCACTATGTATTTCTTAAAACTCTGGTCCCCCTGATCACTGAACAAGTTAGATTTCAGCCAACACAAGTCATACTATGTAAAACACAGGTCACATCTATTTTAACATTAGTCTACAAGGCTGGCAGGGGACAGGCTTGAATCAAGAGGTAATGTGAAGGGGAAAACAATGTATGTTGAGGACACTTCGAGGAGCAGTAGGAAATTGGAAGAGTAAGGTTGTTTCTTCCACAGGGAGCAATCACAGGAAGAAACATGCTGAAAGGAGCCATCTTGAGAAGGCGGCTGGTAGATATGCATGTTGGCTTAGTCAGAAATAGAAATATATATATTGCTATATTATTTTCATGGCTGGCTTATAGACACAGATTATAACAAACTCTGCATATAAGACTAGCAAATCAGATTTCACCATGTTTTTGGAAGACTGACCTCTTTTTCCTGTAAAGATGGCAAGTCCTCCTTCCATCCTTCTTTCTTCAGAACACAGTGGCTGAAGTCGTGTAAAAGAAAGGCAATTATTCATTAAAGTACCTTATAAAATTGGATACGTCAGCAACTGTTTTGTGTGTTGGTGGCGAGGTGCTGGCAGCGGGGGCTGCAGGGGCCTCTGTGAGGAGAGGTCAGGGCTGCCCTACGCTGGACACAGCCGGCTCCAGCCAGTTCCAGCCGGCTCTGCAGCTGCCACACCACAGGGCACAGCTGAAGCCTGTCAGCGATGCTGGTGGAACCTCTGAGAAAGCATATATAAGAAAGGGCAAAATCCTGCCCAGCAGTGAGGAAAAAAAAAAAAAAAGTGTGAGGGTGAGCCCTGTGAGCACCCATGTCAGAGAGGAAGGCTGTGCTGCAGGTGCTGGAGGAGGTTGTCCCCTGCAGCCCGGGGGGAGACCCCGGCGGAGCAGGTATGCATGCCGCAGGCAGGTGGAGGACCCCATGGCGGAGCAGGGGAAAAGTGGGAGGAGGAAAGAGCGGCAGAGAGGAGCTGTTACAAAGCTCACTTGCTTAGGAGAGTTAGGAGTGAAGTTGAGCCTGGGAAAAAGGGGTGAGTGGAAAGTGTTGTTTTAATTTTTGTCATTGTTTCTCACTATCCAACTCTATTTTAGTTGGTAATCTATTAATGTTTCCCAAGTTGAATCTGTTTTGCTTGTGACAGTAATAGGTAAGTGATCTCCCTGTCTTTACCTTGACCCACAACTTTTTCACCTCATTTTCTCCCTGTCTTGTTGAGGAGAGGGAGTGAGAGGGCTGGGTGGGTGCCTGGCCACAGTTCAAGGCCAATCCACCACAACAACAAAAATTGCAGAGAGATATTGAGAGTGTGTCTTGGTAGAGTGCCTTGTGAAGGAAAGGCTTGCATGAGACTTAGATATTGCTTGAAGTCAGATAACCTACCTTATTGTAACAACTAACTTTCATGCACTAGTATACGATGAATCCATCAAACATTTTAACTAAAAGAAAGAAATATTTTATTTCCACTTAGAGGAAATTATTTTGTAGAAGTGTGACTAACTTTTCTGGAATAAATCCTTTGAACTGTTAGATGACTTTTTCCACATTTGCACCCACACCAATTTTCTTCAGGACAGGAAATTTTGGAACTACAATAAAGAGCAACCAGAGGTGTCTTTAATAGTCTGACACTTAGAATAGCTGTATAATATTAAGTACAATTGACACAAAGCATGTTTTGAGAGCAGCTGAAAATACTCAGTGCAGAGAAAAATACCAGTTTTCTGCCACGCCTCTCTCTTGTTAAATCTGCTTTCAGTCTGCCAGGATGAACCAACAAGGAAAAAGAGTAGAGGAAACTACCTGGTTTGTTGTTGTTGGTTTTTAAAAATTTTTTAAAATTTGTCACATACTTGTGTTATTTCACCAGCCAGTCCTGAAACCTTGCCTTGAAGCTGCTCACTTAGGACCAAGTTCTCTCAGTACCGTAATCAACCTAACCGGCAAGCCATTCTTGTAGCCATGGTGACAGACGGCCTCAGCCGAAGCTCCCAGGAAACTAACACTTTTTTAGTCCATGTTTAATTAATTTCGTCTCCTCCCTGAATGTTACTGGTGAGAGACTAGAGGCGAGGCATGAGGTAGGGTATTCTGATCAACAGTAGAAGTACTATCATTAAGGGCCACTGGAATCAGTCCATTGATTCCCTCCCTGCAGAGTACCAAGTGAGGAGTTGAAGTTCATTAAAACTGTAGCTTTGACTAGCTTGGCTGGAAATTACAATGCTGGGTTTATTACATAATGTATTCCTCTGATGTATATTTTAGTTATGATTAAGAATTAATAGAGGCATGATTTTAGATAAAGGGATAGAAGGTAAATGTCAGCAGATGATAATATTCTCTGTATCAACATAACTTCTGATGTTGACTCTGTAGAACCTTCCCTTGAGGCTAAATCTGGCAGGCTGTGATTTATGAAACAGTTTAAGGTGTATATTTGATAACCAACTATCCTAATTAGTTCATCATTATCAGTCATCTTGATAATTTTGGTTTCATTCCAATACCTATTGATGTCTATGAGAAGGCTCTGTTATTATCAAGGGAAAGTAGGTCATATTTCAGTCTAACTGGCTTTCAGTAGCTGTCATTGGATCGTCTTAAAGAAGAGAAAAGTTCTCAGCTCCAGAAAAACTAAGGGCACTGACTTGGACCTCTGGGATTTTTGGTGGTGGTGTATTGTTTTGTTTTTTTTTTTTTTTTCTTTTTTCCTCCAGGCAACCTCAAGTGATCAGAATATCAAAAACTGGCACATCTAGTAAGCTTTGTGGTCATCTGACAATTTATCATGGCCCTCAAACTTGAGGGAAGGTATTAGGATAGGCTTGAATTCAAGTTAGTAAAGTTTCTTCAACCTGACAATTTTATTCTAGTCTCTGTAAACAAAAATAACAAATTTTATATTCTATTTTTTCATATAATTTATTATTACTGTGAGGCTTCTTTATATCTTTACTGCTTTTAAAAAAATCTGTATTGTTTCATGTCTGTCTTATTTTTATATTAACAATTTATTCTCTCACCAGATGTAAACCATTTGATGTTGCTAAGCTCACACACAGCCATTGTTATTGTTATCAGTATTAGTAATGGAATCATTATCATTCTCATCACTAAAAGCTAGCTCATTATCTGATAAGTCAAAATTTCCTCCCAAAGATTTAGAGGTATTTGATTTTCCTCATTTGTATTCTCAGAAGTCCTTTCTTCCTCACTTGCTGGAGATGAAAATGCACCTTCCATAAGTATGCTGCCATTCTGCTCATTATGCAGCTTTGATTATTAATTTTTCTTTTCTCCTTTGCAGCACAAGAATGATTGCATTTTTAACTGGTTTGTGGATCCCAAGGGATTTGCTTTGAAAAACAGCTACCAGGGGTTAAGTTGTGATTATGTGGGCTTGAGGCAACTACTGATCCAACTACTAAAATCCATGGGAGCTGATAAGACTGACAGTTGAACCACAGCATCAGCTGGTGGGCAGGTTCTTGGGGAATAAACTTTGGGAAGAATTTGAGGTAATGATACCCTTGACAAGCTGGCCTTTCACTAGGGCAAAAGATGAAAGAATATTTCCCTTCTTTTTCGCCCCAGTTTCTCACCCATACTGACTCGGCCACAACCTAGTCCAAACTACTATTAGCCAAGTGAGTTGCAACAGTTCAGACAAGTTTTCAATGTTTGTTTTCACTTTGCTATTTCCTCTTCTGTTAAGTCCCAATTCCGCAGATGTATATGCTAAAATTTTTCCCTCTGTAGACTGGCAACTCTGGCTGCTCTTGATCATCACTAGTCAACTGTTCTAGCATGGAATATTGACTGTCTTCATATCTATCTGCAGGATGAGGTCATAGTTTGTTCAGCTTTCTTCCATCAGGTTTCATTTAGTCCCTCTCTGATTTCTCCTTGACACTATACAGAGGGTAAGGTTTTCGTTTCAGAACTGTTTGTTTGATACGGGAATCCTTTTCTGATTGTTTGCGCACATGGTTCTCCCCTTATCAAATGCTACTTCATTATGTAACTGGGGTCAGGAACAGACTTCTCCAATGAGAAGTGCCAATACATTGAGTGTGCAGGATATTTCGGAAGAAAATGTAATCAGTCTGGGGCAGAGGAGGAGTTGTTTTGTTTTTGTTCTGCCTTTCTCTCACAAAGAAATATTTCTGATGATGTGGTACAGAAAACTACCTGATGTGTGAGCTGTAAGTGGCCTTTTAAAATTCAATTAACTTTATTTAATGGGATTCATGCATTTGTAATATCAAGGAGTCACATTACTGAAAATTAGTTTCAGTAATATTCTTCTAATATTACTGCACAGCTATTTGTTGCTAAATGGAAAGAAAGCTAATTACTGGACTTAGTTTCTCACACAGCTGTTACTGCTTTACTCATTTTCTCTCATATGACATGAGATTATGCATGCATGCTACTAAATGATATTTTAAATCTGAGATATCTGACCCTTTTAGAAAACTGAGCGCTTCTATTTGTTTAGACAGGGACATTCACAGCCAGAGAAAGAATTTAGATTCTTGATTTCCATTTATTTCTCAGACTTCAAATACTCAACTTTAAAACAAATTATGCCTAGAGAAAGACGTTTGCATGTGCCATCCTGGCATCAGCCAACTAGCCATGCCACAGCATTAGGTTGGATCCCTCTAAAAGTTTTATATATGGAACTCACCATTTCTTCCCAATGTACTGTAGTATTTAATTCAGCTAGTCTTTTGGAGGAGAAATCCAGACTGGAGCCATGTTTGAAAGTTTTAAACTTTGCTTCTTCCCAGAAAATAACACAAATATTCTAAGGAACTAGAATATTTTCACAGATTTTATAGCTCACTTCTTAACTTGGAAAAGTGTGGCTTTAAAGTGTCACACAAGTATTTGCCTACAACAGAAACGTCAGTATTATAAAGTAAACCTGTTAAAAATAAATTTAATGTATGGCAACAAAATTAATCCGTTTCAAGGCCGCTGGAGTCACAGTCTGAGCGGAAAGATGGAAACCAAGGAGTGATAATTTTTAAAGATACACAACAAACATGTTTCATTATCACTACATTGACTGCACAGAACCTGAAAACAGCATTAGATTTTGCTTAATGGGAATTCATACTTTCTTTGTATTTTGCTGCAAATTGCAGGCTGGTCAAGGTTAAAAATGCAAAATTAAACATGGCCCAAACTATGGCAATTTAACGTCAAATGTATACCTGCTTTAAGAAGATGCAAGACAGACTGCCTACAGAATGTTATGCATCTTGGCTCATTTCAGAGAGCTGTAACAGATTACAGGTTTTTATGAAAAAAATCATACTTAATAGATACATATAACTTCTCTATTTTTCAGTACTGATCAACCTGCAGAGTATACTATGCTGACTAAATTATATATGTTGCATGAAAACAATGAGAAACAGAAAAAAATGAATACAAACCAGACAAAGTTATTTTCTTTCATTCCTTCTCTCATCTTACTGTTCTGGCTGTTCTGTTAAAGGGTGGAGAAACTGGATGCTAACTACAAAAAAAACCCGAACTGATAAACAGATAACATCTTGCATTTACATAGTTTAATGCCTTTCATGGGGAAAAAGATGTCAAGGACCTAAAAACTTTACATGAATTATCCACATATTTGTCATGGGAAGCAACTATCACTATAAAATCAACACTGACTTGACAATGTGCAATACATCTGAGAGTACCATACCACATCCATGTTTAACTGTAAATTTTAGAGGAAACATAATTTATTTTGAAGTTTTCCCAAAAGACCTTCAGGTTGGTGTACCAGTCTCCTTCCTGAAGGACACCACCTACAGAAGCGGAATGCTGGTGGGTTCCCCAGGATGTCTCGGGCACATGCTGCTCAGAGTGTTGGCTGTTTTGCCTGAGAGCTAACAGTCTAACAGAGAATGCAGTTTGTTGTAGACCACAAGCCAGTCCTTCACTGGAACTTGGTAATGACTAACTGATCCCTAGTCAGCTAATACTTTATTTCCCAGTGACATTCATTGCACGCCTCAATTCTTGCGAGGTCAGCAAATATTTAATGTGACAAAGCAGTTTCAATATGAAATTAAGCACAGAGAAAGCAGTGATAGAATTCTTTTATTACTTACCCAAAATGATGGGGGAATTAACTAAACCAATTAATTTTCCCTTTTATTTTATCTAAGCTAGACCAAAACACATTGCCAGTGTTTCTGCTTATATTATGACAATGGAATGCAAAAAGTTCTTACCTGCATACACTCACAGCATGGATTAAGAAATACAAAAATGCCTTATTTGTTATTGACTGGATCCCCTACAGGTGACTGAAGAGTTCTTGAAAACAGTGAATTTAAAGACCTTAACGATTGATATCTTTCCAATAAAAATAATCTTTTTTTAAAAATCTTTTCAATAAAGAAACAATGTTAGAAAATGACAGCATTCTTCTTCCCCTAACAGTGGCAATATGGCTCTAGCAGAAGACATTTACAAGGATTTTAGTTGTCTGTTATCCTTTTTGCTGTTGCAACATGAAAGATTTTTGAGTTAGATATTTGAGTTAGATATTGTATGCAACAATTCTTAAAAAAACAGATGGAGCTTTTGTTAGTTTTATTGAACTTACCACAGGGAACACTAACAGCAAACATAAGATAAAAACTCTGAAGTAGACACAGAAGACTTTGCTCTATTTTATTTGGTACAACCATATCATGGATATGAGTCTATTAACTTTTTGGAGAAATGTTGAAAGATATTAGACCTTAATGAAGAAAGATCATAAATTATATAGAAAAGGGTTTCCTGATTATTTGTAGTGAGTGAGATGATCTTACATAGATTTTTGGATTAACTGCATGTCAAAACATATAGTCAACAAGAAAAAAAAATGTAAAAACCAAATGTTTATGTCATGCAAAACAGTAAACAAATTGTAAGAGTTAATATTTTTACCTTCAGGACAGAGGTACAGAAATACAACCATGGCAAGCATGGCAGAGGAACCTCAGCACAGCAAAAATGTAATATTTTCCCTACGGAAGAACCGCAGCAACAAAAATTGTGAGTATCCCCACATTGCAATAGGACCAATAGTTTTGCAATAGTTTTTGGGCACCACTGTTCACTTTGTTGCTTTCCTCGGGCTCCTTCTGCATGGCACTGTGAAGCTACATGCCACCTTGCCAGGCAGTGGCATTAGCAACCTGTAGTTCTCCCAGTTTGACACCCACTTAAGATGGGCATCTGGGGTGGCACTCATGCCATGCTGCCCTTGCTGGGTGCTTTGCCTTTGATGGCAG
>NW_009200973.1:55143-78418 GCF_000690835.1 Fulmarus glacialis | reverse complement strand
TCCTGCTGATTTAAAAAGTTTCTCTATGTTGCGCAGGCCACTCTATGGCATGCAGAAAAGCACTGTTTTCTAGTGAATACAACAGTGGACTGGAGATCTTGGAGGTTTTCTCTGAGTTCTCATGAACGGCTCTGGGCATTACATTTACGCTTAATTTCCCCAACAATAACACTTACCGCATATGATAAAGCACTTACCCAACCTGAAAGCCAGAACAGATCTTTGTAGCCTTCCAGCTGCTCCATTGTTCCTCTGTACTCTTCCTGTTCTGCTTTGACATAATGCTGCCCAAGTTTGAGACTTTCAAGTATCATTTATAGATTCAACTACTTTTAGTTTTTAAATGGCTTTTCTGTCCTTCATTTAGAGGGAAAAAATCATGTAACATTGGACACGTGCTAGAATCACCAGGAGATAAATGGTCTTTGATTTTCAAATGTGTATTAATGGGTCAATATTCTCCTTTCTTGCCATATACAGATCTCTCATTAATTATAATGTCACTATAGCTGCAGAATGAATTTGACCTTATCTGTTGAGCACCATGTTTTAGTATTAATAGTTTTTGTTCTTAACAGCAATTGGGAAATACAGCCAGACACGCTGAATGATATATTCCTATCTTTACAGCATGGCTCTACTCATTCAAAAAATCCAATGTGAAAAAGGATGTTAATAACAATTTATTCCTTTATTTTTTTTAACAATGAATAGATGTGCTTAGTGCTGGGATTATATAAATTTAATATTGACCTGTAAAACTGATTTCCTCTATGCGTCTAATATGGTAGAAAAGGCTTGAATAGGAATCATTATGCATCTCTGGACTAAGGTTATTAGTACAGCAATTTGTTCAATTTGGCGTCTTTTTTTTATGAAGATAAAGTAAATGCATAGCTGCGTGACTCCAAATAAGAAAACATATCAAGTTAAAAGGTAGGACACAGGTAATTTTTCAGAAAGTGTAATGTCTTCTATACTAAGCAAATGGGGCTTTGGTCTAGAAGTATAGTGTTGAAAAAATACTGCAGATTAACTAAGCAAGAGTGTGACTTCATACAAGGTTTATATCAGGAAGAAAGGGAGCAATAGGGATATTCTGCAATGGATAAAATAGGAATGAACTGGAATGTAGAAACACATTTGCTAAGGTAACACAGCACTGGTTCACCAAGAAATTCCCAAGCATTGACAAGAAGAATACTACAAGGAAAGACTTTATGCTGGAAAAATTAATCATGAGATGGTAATAAAGTTTAACTGGACAATATTACAGAAATGTTTTACTCAGCCAAAACCAGTGGGGTTTTATCAGGAATTTCATTCAAACCGTTTAACATTATCAGTGTAACGCTTCACTTGAATGGGTGAGAAATAGAAAAGCAATAATGGAAGGTGTCATTAAAACAGTGTCAAGCCACAATGTCCCTAAAACCAATTAGGAATCTTCTGCAGGAATTTAAGTGACACCAGAATAGAAATCTATGCATAAGGAGTTACAAAGAAAAGAAGCAGAGAAACAAACAGGCTAGCTTTGAACAAATGATGTTGTCTTTCTTGCTTAAAATAGAGCAGACTTCAGGATAAGTTCAGGATCTATAAAAAGTGACAGTTATGCAGGATGAGATACAGTATTCAAATCTAAAGCTAAAGGCTTCAGAGAAAGTCCTTTCTCTTCAAGATTGCTGTGGCAAAATCAGTGTGTTGCCCTCCTATCCCACATTCTTAAGGAATCGCTAAGTGATTATGTTAGCACCAGGAGACACTGCCCTCCTGTTCCTTTAGGGTCATTATGTGTATAGGTGATCACGATTGGCAGGGCAAAAGAATTTAAATGGAACAAAAAGGCAGTATTTTTAACATGGAAGAAAACTCCACTTTCCCCAGTCAGTTCTGGTTCATTTCCCAGTTTCTCTCTAGGACAAACTGGCGACAGACCCCTCTTTGTTCAGCCCTGAGGAGCTGAGTAGGGTCCCTATCTGTGTTCTCCTCTTCCCCTTGAACAGCAACTCACATCAATACACTTGATTTTTGCATGCTTCATCCACATGAAGTTTGGTCATTGCTGCCTCAGATGGAAATATTTTCTAGAGTGAATTACTGCGTTGCAGACAACATCAGCCTTTTGAAACCACGAAGAGGCTAACATTAGCCATATCACGAGAAGTTATATTTTTTCTAACTCAAAAAAAAAAAAAAAAGTTTTAATGTAAATATGTTTCTATGATCAAAGAAACATGATCGTTATTTTGCTAGGTTTGGATGTATCATGAGTGTTCTGTGTGATTATTTATTAAAGACTTGCTGCTGCAAGTTCACAAAGTAAATGGGTTTAGTAAGAGTGGACTCTGAATTCTTGCTTTAGTTGTCATGCTCTATCCTTCTTTCATTTTTTTGTGTGGATGCTACTGTACTTATATTAGCTGCCTAGGTTGAATTTACCTTTAAACCTATTAAATTGATTAAAATGTTTATTCATATTAAAAAAAAATACAACCGGTGTTCCTTGTGAGAACGGTGATATAAGAAAATACCATTACGTGCCTTGAGCTGATACATTTCTATGTTTTATGCTACTGCCTAAAGCACAATCACAGAGCAAAGAAATGAGAAATTTTAAAGGCTACTGAACACTGGAGATGTGAAATCAGCACTAGGTTATTTAGCACAGGTTTTTAGAATGATATGTAGGGGAAATGCACCGCTCAAGGACTCTCCAGCTCACACTCATAATTGTAACATTTGGTGGGCTACTCTGTAATACAACAGCCTGAAATATAAAAAGCCAAAAAGAAAGTAAAGCCCCCCCAAATCCCTCTGCAAACAAACCCCCATCAGCTATCTTAAAGTCTGTTTCCTTTCTAATGCATCATTGTCTTTTGCTTATATCTGTTTCCAGGTTCATTGATATAAAATGCTGATTTCAGCTATTTTCACAATTATGCATTTCTATCTGTTTCCTGAAAACAAATAGAAGAATTCCAAAGGGTTCAATGTATCAAGCACCCTCCATTTCTATCAGTTTCACTTGTTGATAAAGATGTTCAATCACTCTGAGAACTGGAAATAAGTTAAGATTTCTACCAAATGGAATCAAGTTCAGTTTTGACACATTGCTTTAGTTTGCTTAATTTTAGACTAAATACATAGATTCTTATTTGAATATTGCTGTGCCCTCTGGACACTTAAGCACACGGACAAGTTTAAATTAGTTTGAAGGATCTGCCTTACCTTACCTGAAGCATGGAATCACTTCCTCTTAAAATAATTATTCCACAACAAATGTTACCAGTGCTGCAGTAGAACGTGAGGAAGATTTTCCCCTCTTCTATGAGCAAACGCTTGCCAAATGTCTCAGGGCAGAGTTGTAGGACCATGGATACGCTGCAGGGAAATGACACTCTTGCGCCTTGTGTCATTTAACAAAACTGTGGCCTGTTCTAAAGATGCTGCTCTCAAGGACACTCCAGGAGGAAGTAGGTCCATTGAAATGAAATTCCAATAGTAACACAGGCAAAAATGTTAACTGTGAATCAAGAAGGCTGTTTAGTTCAGCTTGCCAGAAGGCTCAGACTAGTCTGAAATTTCATGTCATCTTGCCTGATTTATAACGTTATGACTGGGTACAGAGTCTGACTTGCCATCTTTGATCCAGTAAAATATTCAGGCACATTATTTTCAACTTTAAATGTCCAAGTCCCCTCTTTCAGAGTCAAATTCTCCCCTATGGTACGAACTCCAGAGTGATTCCACTGACTTTTACAGGCTTTTCCCATTTACTCTACAGTCAGTGGAGTGACCGTGGATTTAAACTAGTGTAATTGGGAGTAAAAGTTGGCTTTTTAAGTCTACTTCTATTTTTAAAATCTTCTCTGTCAAGTTTCATGAGGTCAGATGTGAAGATGAATTTGTTGTTTAAGCTTCTTCCTCCTGCAGGCAAAAAGCTTAATAATTTTTTTCTACTGACCTTGTCTTGTCTGAAGATGAGTCAATGAATCAAGTTATGAATGATATATCATGAATAAATGATTTATGCCTGGTCAGATCAAATATGATGTATTACTTAGGTCCTTGAGTATTATTGCATATAAAGATTTATCCAAAGTGTCATACAACTGGTCAGGGAGAGAATTCTTAAGTCTTTGAACGCCCTCTTGGAAAAAAAAAGTATATAACTATTCTCTGACTGGAGGAATTTATCTTGGCAAAAATCTCCCTCTTTGACAACGGCTTAAGAAGGGCAGTCCAGCAGTTACACTTCTCTGCTGGAATGCAGGAGGTCCCAGGTATGCCTGCCTTCCTCATTCTTTGCAAACTCTCTTCACCTTAGTCCCATTATCTATAAAAGAGGAAAACAGAAAACCTTTTAGGTCGTAAGGGTGTCGTGACACTGACCAGCTGAGAGACCCCGAGGTGCTCATACAACATAGCAATTTATTTTTATGTAAGATTTACAAGAGTAATTTTTTTTCCTAATAAGCTTATTTGGTTCAGTATAACTTTCTGTCTTAGCCTTCATCATATGGATTACTCATTGTTGAGTCCTAACAGTGTTGGAATGCAAATGCCTTCTCTGACAGACATTTTTCAAAAAGAATCACATTGCAGCAGTAACTGGTGCCCCCTCTTATGAATATGATTAAATTAATAACAAACTTGTAAAGTAGTTCTCAGGTGGGCTACATTAGAGATCACCAAAGTGTGCCAGCTGAGGCCTGGCCATAACTCTGAATGATCTCCGGAAAGAGAATTGATGCAGAAAAGTTATTAAAATAACTTAAAATTACTTAAATATTCTGGAGAGAAGAAAAAAAAAAAGACTTCTATCAGCCCTTCCAACTGCTGTTCCCATCCTTCTTCTGTAAATCTGATAGTTTATGGTTTCTCTCCCCAAATGGACTTAACTCTCCTTCCCAGTTACAGTTAATGATGCCAACCGTGCCATACTGTGAAGGATCTTCAAACCACCAACCGGATCACACCTTATGATGTAATCTGTTTTATGTCTACTATGATTTACCTATCATGGTTGATCATTCATTTTCATTTATTTATTCTAGATTTATAAAATGATGGGCATCAACACATGTAATTTGAAGCAAATTAATGTATTCTGAAAAGGTTGTTTTTTCAGAAATATTAACAGACAGAAAGTTAGGTAAATATAATTATTCTGTCAAGAAAGAGCTCCTCTTATCCTGAAAAGGCAGTATTACCAGCAGGAGCTAAATGAACAGTTGCTTATTGCAAATGGATGGTGAACGCCTCATGGAAATAACAGCAAAAACCATGAGAAGACCAATCATCTGTCAAATATTTTGCACTGTATTGTGACCAGAACTAAGTATCTGCCGTCAGTTTACAACGCTGCATCAAATTGCACAGCCTAGAGTCAATTCCTTGGATGGCCAGCAAAGTAACTGAGGCAGAATTCTGCCAATCTAAAAATGCACAGTAGGAGGTGCATAACTGGTTGAAAAAAACCCACAATACTGCAACCAGTCACTATAAATTTTTCTCTCTAAATCTAATGATGAAGCATCAGTGAAGTATGCCATGGAACATCAAGTTAAATTCTTCATAGATTAATAAAAATGTTACATGCCGCGAATTTATGTATTGGATTTTCATATTGTAAAAAGAATTATTTAAAAAGCTGCCTTTTTTTTTCAACTGCTACTTTCCCTGCTATTTTATAATAGTGAATGATAACGAAATTGTCATTTTACATATAGGATAATAAATTGCCTTGCTAGGAATACAAGGCTATTACTCACTCATAGGGCCCTGATTATGTTGTGCTAGGAGAGCATGACAAGCGCTTTATGAATGGCACAGTCCTGAAAGTGAACTCAGTCAGTGTTCATTACAGGGTCATCCTCCTAGAATTTGAAAATGTGAACTTCATGCGTGGGGTATGATCTTATTTTTCACGCTCACTGTGTAAGTAACACCTGCATATCAAGGTCTCCCATCATAGTTCTGCATCTTCATTTTAGATAACGCGGTGATCTTTCACTTTAGGAAATGCAGTGACACATGACATATGTGGAAACTTACTCAGCTAATTTGACCATCTTTCATATATAGTCCCACGCTGACAAACACCTGCCTGTCACCCAGGCTAGAGAGAAATTCATTTTTATGAATTCTTACACTAAGCTCTATTATTATTCAGAGGAAAACCACAGAAATACGGTTAGAAATGTCAACCTGTTTGAGGCAGATGCAGATGGCAATCTCTTTTTTTCCTTGTTTCTCTGGATGCCATATTCCCGTTTGGAATATAACAGTTCCTTTTTGACAGGTATTAGACATTTCAACGTCTGACTAGTCATACGGCAATACACCTTCTCTCACGTTACAACTTACACATATCCATGTAACTTGGGACTTAGACCAGTTTTTAACCTTAAGGTTTTCCCTGTGTGTTCTGTAACAACCTCCACTATCAAAGGTTTATACTATCAAAGCAAAGGTATTTCTCAGCCATTTTGTCTCTTCAATATTGACACAATATTTACCCATTTTGTTTCACTTTAGATACTAGTTCTTAACTTTCATTCTAACTTGCATAATGAACACCATGTGAACACTACTACTGTTTTAAGTTTTATATTTTATATTTCTGTATTTTCAGCTCTTATAGTACATCTCTGCCCATTATTTTCCCTTCTTCCTGTAGAAGATACAGTGATGTAGTTCTGATAGGGCATTGTGCTCATCATCTTCCTCTCTAATCACAGCTAAGGGATACAGAAGCATACTCTATGAAACTGGTTTGTATTATACAGCATAAAAGCAGCTTATTCTTAAGGGATGACAGACAACTTTGCTTAAGAGAAAGGTCCAATTTAAGTACAATACTTGCTATTAAACCAACACCACATGTTAAAAGGAAGTAAACATTGGCATGGTATTAGATCCGATGTGTCTTCTCTTTTGTGCAGGAAAAGTAACCCTTAATCAATGGGATAATTCTGGCATAGCACTGACCTCAGCTTAAATATACCCAAAGATGAATTGGAGGCATTGGCTAGAAACCTTACTAGATTTCTCTTGAAATGAGATAGTCAAGCAGTGTCAGAAAGTGCTTCCATTTGTTTGAGGCTGAGCTACAAACAGCAGATCAGATCTTCACTTGATGTAAGCTGACAGCCTCAAAGGAGCAATCTTGGTTTACAACACTTGAGATACAGCCCAGAGCCTCTGCAGCTGAGAGGAGGACTATAAGCAGAAAGAGATTGAAGTTGTTAGAAATAAGGTCAATGGACTGTTCAAGGTCACTGTACTGAAAGAAATCTTTGCTTTGCTGCCTTTGTGTATCTGCCTCAACAAAGGCTTCAAGGCTTTTTAAAGTGAGATATTTAGACCTAGCTTATCTTATCCAGTCCTAGGATCACCCATTCTACTTCTTGCCTGTTAGGGAGAAAATGGTGATCCAAATGTTGTTACTAAGTATCTCAAAATTGATTCAGCGTACAGCACCACTCTCACAGTCACTTCTATATTCTCTGCTGATGGAATATAGAAACTAACTCACAAGGTCATGAGTTTCTCTTTCAAAGACAGGATTTGCTACTGTTTCTAGTGTTAAAAGTCTTAGCTATTTCATACTTTGCCCTTTCCAAAATAAACAGATGAGTGTGGGGCTGAAGTGCTCTAACTGGTCTACAGTGCATTCAGAACAGATTCAGAGCTGGTTAAACTGGCATCAGAGTTCTTTGGGCAAGAGCCAGATCTCTGCTGTGTGCTTCCTGGTACGTGGTGCAATAAAATCGTCTTACCAGCACCTGCCTTTCCCAGTGCCTGCTTCTGGCACTCTTAGGACTTTCAACCCACTGTTGGCCCCATCAGGGAGTTACCACTGGCCAGAATCTATTTCTACTCCCATCCTAGTATATAAACACTTCACTGTGACAGCGTCAAATTATTCATTACTTCAGTTGCATGGTTACCATACCTACACTTCATATAAAAAGCAAATGCCTTCATAATTACATGATTCTATAGACTCCACTCCCACGCGGATCTCTATGCTACTACTTGGTAAGGAATACAGGTGCAAGAAATGCCGTAGCAATCTCAAAGTTAAAGAAAACAGTGGAGAGGATTGGTTATATTCCCATTCTCTTGGACAAATCTGTTCTACACCAAGCCTGGCTACTTGGAATGCTTATAATGTGTTAAATATACTTTTTTTAAAAAATTATTTTCTTGCTTAGATACCCAGTGAAAGAGGATGATGGTCCAATCTCCTAAGCGGAGCCACAGAAGAAGATTTTGATACCCAGGCAAAGAATGTTTAGGTTAAATGACATTTTTCAGTAATAACGACTTCCTGAATTGAAAATAAGATACTTGTATAAAACTGTTGATATACGGTTGGCTTTTATTTTCATGGCACGAGTTTACATGGCTTAAAGGAAACATACTCTGAAGGAATATGTTTCACAAATTAGTCTTTAACATCACATGAGATATTCTAGTCAGAGCTGCACTAATGTATCAAACTAGGTTAATGATCTAGCCATGATTAAAAACATTAACAAGGTATCACTTTTATGTCTCCTTTTAATCTGGTGAACAGGAAAGCAGTTTCAAAAAAAACCTACACAAAATGGAAATAAAATTTGGAAATACACATTCATTTACAATGAAACTATTTCATTACACCTCTCAAGTGCTTCATAAGTACAGAAAACCCTCCAAGTTCTCATATACTATAAGCAAAACATGGAATTCGTATTTTCATGAGAGAATGACTACCTTATAATCTCAGGACCTCTGAACTACAGGAAAAAGCCTGATCATCTGAATTTCATATAACCTGAATATTACATGTCATCAAGATTTTCAGAACTGACTGGTCTCTTTCTTCAGATAGCATTCAGATTGTTCAGTAGCTTTTTTTTTTTTTTAAGAGTGTCATCCTGAATACTTTGAGTTTGATCCAAAGTCTCTATCTACTTTTCAAATTCTTGATTCTCAAAAATATACAGGGACAATTTCTTCCTACCTGTCTGAATACCTGTGCTTTCTATATACCAGCACCTAAAAAAGTGGATAATTAAAAATTTACCTGTCAGTAAATTGTCACATCCCAGGTTGTGAGGTTCTGCCTAGCTATTTTTTTTCTTCCTTGCATTTTTCCTTCTTCCCATTATGTTTTAATGCCCTGGGATCCATGTTACTGAATCAGCAGCTTGAGAGGCATATGTTACAGCTCACTGGCAGAACCAATTAAAAAAAGAAAGTAAAACCAACAAAAAAGCAAATGAATATAATTCCAAGTCATCCAGTGCAATGTACATTATACACATCTTCATATTCTAGTTTAATTTCTAGCAAAAATCGAAAAAAAAGTTGTCTAAGTCACAACCACTTTCACAAAATGTCTATTACTGAATTCCAGTCCACAGTGCCTTCTCTACGAACACTCTCACGGACTGCAAAAATCATATTCATAGCACAAACAAGTAAAATGTGCTTCTTAATCAAAGTACGTAGAATCTACTTACATTAATGGCCAATGTTACCTTCTTATTACACTAAGTTATAAAAGTACAAATTGATACAAAGTAAACTAATTTTGCAGATAAGCTGTTTTATTCGGACTCAACATTCTATAATGTGTTATAAAAATCAACCTTTCATTGCACATTTCCACATAACATGATATTTATTGGTTTCCAGGAATCACTGCATCAAGTTTATATTACTGCATGGTCAAAAAACCTAGTTACTTAATATTCTGAATTGACTAGCTATCAATTGTGGCAGCTTGATTTTACTACATGAAAATTTAGCAGTAGATGGAATGAAGGAGTCATCATTCAGGCGTCTCACATTCTATGTTAAAGCTTGACAAAGATAACAACTTGACAGCTGCTCTTTTGCATACAAGAGGCAGAAATACTTGCATATTCCATCCAATTAGGTAAACTCGTATTGAGACTAACATGATCACTGATAACAGCATTTGAGCATTAATCCTCAAAGGTACAGCAATGAGGACATACAATGCACTACCATGCAGCTAGGTATGAACGCAATGCTAAAATCTGGCCTTAGACAGAAGAATATTATTTTCCAGACCTGTACTAAAACCCTCAAAAGTATCTGTTCCAAGTATCTTCACTTGTGCTTTTTCTCACTGTACGCAAATGGTTAAGACACTTGAATGTGAAGTGTTCCCTGAATTCATTATACTTCCTCTGGATATGGAATCACATTCATTTTCCATTTGTCTCAGAATACCAAATCATATGTGATAAGACTATGTTGCATGTTAACTTGCATAAGCTGCAAAGTGAAAACAAAGAGAATTTGTATTCATCTTATCTGCTTTAAGTATGAAATATCAAGCATCTCCTTACTTCTCCTCTAGTGGATTCATAGACTACAAGATGTTTCAGCTGTTGAGAACAGGAAATGAGACTGCATGAGAAAAACCCAGTGTTCCAGTACTTTTCCAGAATCCTCAGTATACAAACTGAAACCACCAAAAGTTTGGGAAGTACTTAACCAAGTATTATATTTAACTTTTCAAGGATGGGGGCAACAGCAGTTTCTGTAGCAAGCTAACACATCAGTCAGACCTATCCATCTCACCTAGGTGTCATTCAGACCAGTATCAGGACTGTGCTACATAAAAGCTGAGTGGGGCTACAAGAGACACTAATTAAAAACTGTGGAAATACACAGCTCAGACAACCCCCTAACATGCCACCTGTAGTAAGAGCTTGCAGCAGGTGCTAAGAGAACTTGGTATTACATTGCTATATTACCAATATGCTCAGAGAGAACAGTTTCAAATGGGGGAAAATTAGCAGGTCTCTGCAACACAATTAAAAAAAAAAAAAAACTGTTCTCTTAAATTACTGCCTCAAAGCATCATATTGCATACCTATACCACTACATGGTAAAGGCAGCCACCCAAGCACATAATATCATATACATTAACTGGTATGGACCTTCTTCCAAAGACCATGCTTTGAAATACCACTTTTAATTCTATCAAATAATCCAGGAATGACCAGACAAGATGATGTTACACTCTCTTAACACATGATAAGCTTTCCAAAAACACTGAAGGCAGCATACATTTAAAAGAAAAATAAAGAGCAAGACTTCATTTTCAAAGGCTTGTTGGAAAATAAGTCAGGGAAAAGTAGCTTAAACAAAACCCTAATCTTTTTTAACCAAATGGATTAGGCAGACGAGTAAGCATATACTACATTTACACAGCAAAAGAAGTTGTTCCACGCCTATATTCTGATTACATTTCTTAAATTAAGCCCTTGTATTAATTCCAATCTGTGAAGCTCATAAGAGAAAGTGTGCATTAATCTGTGCCAACATTCATAATAACTATTAAGTTAATACTAGATTATAATACATCACTTGTACACACACATTTATATTCTGCCCTGTGGGTTTACTTAACATTGACCAAGAGACTCCTGCCCATTTTTTGAAAAATACACTCTTGCTTGTAATAATCTATGTTGAGAGATTAAAGAAAACAGACTAAACACAAATAAACAATATTCTGACCAAATCTTTTGGGAAAGATTCCGTAAATAGTGGCCAAAATCTGCTGACCTCACTCGTGGAATAGTACCCTGATAAGCAGTCATGGTAAAGTCAACCCTGCTGAAAAAACCAGACCGAGTCAGTAAGACTGAGGGGGAACATAATCTTTCAGTAAATCTAAATCTGCAAGTGTACATATTCTCCAGTTATGATGAGTGTGTATCAGCAATAGTAGAAATAACCAGGGGCAATGGGATTAAAATTAGGGAAAAAAAAAATTTAGGCTTGATAGCACCATAGTTTTAGTAAACATACAGTCTAATTTAGATATTCTTAAATCCTTTGCTTCCTAGATGAGTATTCATTATTCTTAGGCACTTCCTAAGTTCAAGTGTGCATGTTCAAGTACAGGTTTGGGCATATGGCTTGAGTCCTTATCATCCTTAATCATTTAAAACACGGCAATACCGTAACCAAGTTTTGCTTCTGCTCTAACCCTCTTTCCTTACTTGGGTATTTACACGCATAACTTTCATATGCAGCCATCACATAATGAAAGGTACTGGATGGCATGCACAAGGTCAGAAGAATTTCCTGGTCCAGACTTTAGAGAGAAAGAAGCTAAGAAAAAACACTTTGCAGGCCTCAAGAAAATCTGCTTCCATTCAATCAAGTTATAATTGAAAAACTGCTGTTTGCACATACTCAAAAGAGACTACTTTGAATTTAACATATGATGTCTCCTTATATTTTATCCATTTGGATCTGAGCAGAACTTTTGCATCACTTTCAGCTCTTTATTATGGTCAGCTGCACCAGGAATAAGGATCTAAACTTAAGGGAGGCGAGTTGATCTATCACTCTGTAATTTTCCACCATGCCCAAGCAGAACGGGCAAAAAAGCTGAATAGATTCAAACACAGAGGGCAAGGTCTAGAGGTGGAGAGATGAAGCACATTGGGACAAAGCCTCACAGCTACAGGAAAGGCGGCAGAAAATGAGGAAACTGATGGAATGGGAAAACTGAAATGACTGGCTAAGGAAACTGGAACCGATGGGGAACAAAAGGCGTGACTGAGTTCAGAGGGAGAAAAGAGGGGGATTAACTCGGTGGTTGGTGAATTAAAGGGGAGACTAAGAAGTGATAGTTGGTAAGTTAATGGGATGACTAAGAAGTGATAAGGAATGAAAATAGAGACAGAAAACTAGTGGGAATGACAAAGAACAAGGTGGTGAAGAATGGGGAAAGCCATCAGATGGCATGAGGACGTGACAGAAGTTGAATGCAGGGGGTTGGAGAAGATGGTGGCAGAGGGAGAAATGACAGTCTGATGGTTAAAGCCACCAAAAACTATGTGAGGTGATGAAATCCTATCCCTGCATTGGTAGGCAAGTAACTTTTACCATTAATATAACCTTTAATAGACAATAACTAATTGTGTATTCTATATTTCTGAGACATTTACTTGCCATACTGGAGTCTCTATCCCAACTTTTGTAGACTCAGAGGTCCAACAGAAGACACCTTACTATGTTTTGAACTATTACAATGCTGTATAAGGCTAACTGTTTTCAAAATTCAGGTCCCAGGCATCTTAAAATGAGATTTGTTTCCTATCACTCACGTTTTTGTGACTGGCAGAATACTGCTAAAATGTTAGAGAGTGCTAAAGGGAAAGAACATCTTCCACACTATGCTTGTTTCCTGAGATAGCAACCGTAATGGATGTCAGAGGTACCCATTTCTGAGTGACACAGATAACAGCTTGCAACACAAGGCTTTTGAGGAAACTCTTAACTGCTCCCTTGAGAATACAGGCCCAGACATAACTATGTATAGTATTTAATAGCTTTTAAAGCCAGAATGACCCATACAATTATCTTGCCTGACTTTCTGCACAACAGAAGCCATAGAATTGCACTGGGCTCCCAAAGTTTGGTTAAAATAGATACATTCATAGCACATAGCTACACATAGGCTGATAAGTATTTTTCCTCCCTGCATTTTCTAATGCATCTTTTGTTCTCAATCACTTTCTTAATGTAGATAGAAATCCTGTGACTGGGAACCTGGGACTGTTCAAAAAGACCTCAAAAGATAGAGACATTCGTGTCTACAACTTAAAAATAAACCCCATGGCTTGAAGGACAAATCTCCTTATACAAACTTTCCAACATATTAACTGTGAAATCCTAGAGACCTTGGCCAAGAGTTTTTACTGAATAAAATGATGGTCATCTTTTGAATGTTTGCAATTAAACCAATTACAATAATTTAACAACTCAGAAATATGGGGAGAGATTTGGAGAAACTATTGTCTACGGAAGAAGGAAACACTTTTTCTCTGTGAGGGTGACCAAGCACTGGTACAGGTTGCCCAGAGAGATTGTGGAATCTCCATTCTTTAAAGATATTCAAAAGCAATCTGGACATAGTCCTTCCTGGGCAACTGGCTCTAGCTGATCTTGCTTGAGCAAGTTGGTTGGACGAGATGACCTCCAGAGGTCCCTTCTGTGGTACCTGAGAGATTTAACCTTTCCCCATCTACTGCTGCAAGAACTGAGGTCAGCTGAAGTGCCTTCTTTTACACCTCTAGACTGAAATACTTTCCTAAAAAGTAAGTGAAGCAGTGCAAAGTGCCTGCTAATTTTCTCATGTAGTTATTATTTACATCTATGTTTATGTAGATGTATCATATCACTGCAAGTAAATTAGTGTTTGTACAATGTTTTGAAGATAAGGCATTTGCGTATTTGTGTGTTTGCGTATTCGCACAGATACTGTGTATCAAAATAATCTTGTTTTTCTTGGATGATAAAAGCAATTCACTGCCTTTTTTAAGGTTAGTACTAAAAATCCAGCTCCCATGTACTTATTATTCATCTGAGTTGATTGTACTTTAGCTTCTTTATGGACTCTTTAAAATATGCACTAATAAAATCTTATTAGCTTTTTATTATCAACTGTCTCAACATACAAATATTGCAAGCTGCAGGGATTTTCTGGTCACTGTGAGCATGACTCTAGATTACTTAGCAATCAATGCATTTGTTATACTGTCTCTGGCAGTTGATGTTTCTGAAAAGGTAACAAATTTTTAGTATCATTCAGGCAATTTGCAAACATACTTCTGCCTTTAAGGGTGCTCTGTTTATTTCAATACAATATAGGAATGTATTCAATCTGGGTAAGATACCATGATTTACCTTCCTTTAGCTGATGTTCCACAGCTTGCTGGGCAAAAATTCTATGTTAGAAACACACCAGGTATTTAGGACCTCAACTTGCTATAAATTCTTTGAAGTCCATAGGTAGGATTTAAAAATCAATGGAAGGATATGGCTCAAAAGTGCCTTTTCTGAAGCTATAATGGTACAAATATTATCACTGAGCATTCACTCACACGTAAGATTTGAACATTTGAAATAAAAGCCTAGAGATCTAGAAGTGTGAGAGGACTTTGAAATCAATGCATTTAAGTCCCTAAATAGCTCATCTGATTCATCTCACCAATAAGAATATATGATTGTCTCTATAACAGACAGCAGTGCTTTTTGCGGTGGAGTACTTTGAAGTCTGCTATTTTAAAAGTGGTTACAGAAGGACATTAGTGAGAAAACAAGATAAATGTTTTAGTGAGGAATTACATGGTTGAGAAATCATGAGGGATACTCCTCCCCACAGATTTCACCAATTTTGCATGAGTACACTTTGGTTACATTACAGGTGGTTTTGGTGGAATATACATACTAAGACTGAGGAAGCAGTTATTAAATTCACCTGACAGAGTTAAAGGAAGTGTTAATCTATTTTTGGTCTCTTAATGGCACCGGACCTCTATCATTTAAGACTATAGACATTGGCTCCACAGCGAGTCAGCACTCTAAAGAAAATATGTTACTAAATGAACTGTTAGAAGAGTAGTCCCTATTAGAAAACACAATTCAAATGTAGTGTGCACAGCACATCCCCAAATACTATCACAAAATAAACATACAATTCAAATGTGGCTATTCCAACCATTTAAGTATTACAATAATAAAAACTAGAGAAACAAGGGGATGAACAAACATTGTAGTATCAGAAAAAATGTTGCTCTTCAGAAGTCAAATCCTCTCTGCAGTAAACAGAATTGGTACCCGCATTAGTAAAATAATAATCATATACTCTTGCTTATCAGATGCCAAGAAAAGATAGGAGATAATCATGTGTAAGTTCATGCAGTCATGCTGACTGGTGTTAAACGTATTCAGTTGTAGCTGTACAACTGCATAACCCCACCTCTGGTCAGACTCGGGATGCTTTTGCCCATGTTATGATAATAACTTGTGAAGAAATGTAGCAACAACATAGCTGTATGTACCTAGTCCTGGGTCATTGCTAATAGAGGCCCATTTGCCAAGAACTTTTGGAAACAGAAACCCACATCTGTAAACAACTCTCATTTCTTGCTATGTGAACACACACTTTAAAAAGTCTTTCACCAAATTGTGTACTTTGAAATTTTCCAGAAGGCAATCTTTTTACATCAATACAGATAGTTTTTCCATTTTTATTGCAACCTGAAATGTTTCTGTAATGTTTCCATGGCAAACTGGGTAACAATACATTTAACGTTTCCATCAAATAAATTATATTTCAATTCTAAGTATCTATATAAAATTAATTTTTTAAGCTCTAACCCCAGAATCATCTGAGATTGTAAAACTCTAAACCCAACAGGGCTTAACAATTTCAACTGTTTATATTATTAAGACCTACAATTCTCAACGTGTACATTATCCCCTTACAGGACACTGAACCTCCTGATTCTTTCATTCACAGATTACTTGAGGCCAACAAGGTAACGGTGTGATTACAGCATTTGTACAGGGTTTCCACGAATGCAAAACAGATTTGAGTTTTAGCCCTGCAATATGCTTCATCAGCTTGTGCCTTCAGAGGTGAATTCCTGGTTCTGCAGCAGGGAATGAAGTTACGTTTCCATGTGCTTTTTTGACAACAATCCAGGTCCTATATGCCGGGCACCACTGGTGCAGTGATCCAGCCTGGAACAGTGGGTGGTACAGCTGAGTGCTGGAATCCCAAAAAGTTACCAGAACTCCGAAGTCTTGTTTTCATTTACTGCTCTCTGAAAATGTAGGGAGACCTTGAAGTGGGCTGTTCTGGTAATGTATAAGCTTAAAAGGCCTGTAGCCTAGGCAGTTCTTTTATTTAACATAAAGAATCAAAGTATTTTTGTACAAGTGTAACTACTGATTCAAACTTTTCAAATCATTTGCAATCATCACAAAAATTTTCTCTCCAAGGATTACTAGAGAAAACAACTCTTTTTCATACAGAAATGGGATAATCAAAGTTTATCTGTATTCTCAGAATTGAGGTATTTATTGTTCCACGGGAGTAAAGATGTTAGATTGCACTGGTAAGGGTGTTTTGTGCATTTCCTGATTAACTCCGGCACTGGATACCTAAGGAAACGCCACATCCTTTAACTACTTACTCTGAAAGGAGTAAGGAACAAGATGAGTTTGCTGAGGAAGTTAAGAAACACAAGACTATACTTTAAGTCACATTTTTCTGACAGAGTAGGCATGGAAAGCTCACCTGGGCATACATCTGGGTATATTGCAGATACCAGGTCTTCAGCATATTGCAGGACGTGCTCGGTACTTTGCAAGATTGAGCTCTTAGTCATAAAAATATATTTTACATACAAAAATACAGCAGATGTCCTTCTAAAAATCGTATCATAAGTGTTATTCCTCTCATTATGTTTTATACATTCAGAAACATTTGAGATATACTGTGAACAGTGCAAAAGACTGTTTTATATTTATAAAAACACGCATTGCAGTACCTTTAAGAGCCAACTGAAAGAAAAGTTGAGAAAGGTTCCATCCTCAGAGAAATTCTGGTCCAAGTTGAACTCTTGTTTAGTGAGTTGTAAACAAACGTCTTAGAATGCAGAGAATCCTCTCATTTCTTTCCAGCTAAGGTAGTCTCAAACACATCAAGTCCCGCTTTGAAGTAAACCTGAGCTGAATTGATGCTGTTCAGCACCTCTGACAAGGCTGCTTGAATGGTCTCATTTGACTGATGTAGTTTGCAGTGCTCCAGTGCCTCTAGCAGTACTGAAAACTGGCTTGTCCTTTCATCTAGTCGGTAAAGAATATTTCTAAAAGAGAACAATGGAGAATGGTAAACTTTTTACTCAAAACAATTCATCAGAAGTTATCAAGAAACCTTGCAAGTATCAGCCACACTTTACAGATGATACATATTATGCACAGTAAAGCTGACCCATGGCAAACTGAAAGACAACTGCATATTTATTACAGCTTTGTAAACTGCATCTGTTCATTGAGCTAGGTGCACATACATTGAAACATTCACAAAATCCGTCAAAGAAATCTCACATTCCTCTTTGACCATTCAAGATTTTATTCAAAATCATGAGCCTAGACCTGTCACACCCCTCATGAAGTATTTCACGTTTCAGCTGGATTCCATTTATTCCCCTCGAAAAAAAGTTTGGTTATTACTGTGGACCCTAGGCATGTTTGTTTTTTTTTTTTTTTTAATTCCTATCTGCTCCTGTTATTTATTTCACACTTCAGAGGTGAAATTCTAGCTGCATTGAAGTCAATGGTAAAACTCTCATTGCCTTCAGCAGAGCCTTTATTTCATCAATAATCCTTTGTGGCATTAGAACAAGAGCAACCCATCTTGAATGTCACATACTTGAGGAAGGAAATAAATGGAACGTACAGCTAAACTGTATAAACAGATAAACTTATGAAATGAAATCTGTGTTTTCCTATAATATCTGCAAGACTTTTTAATGGCTCATATAAAAACACATGCAAAAGTAATGTCTGATCCCTTGGAAATGTTATCTGTATGAGGAGTTGAAGACTCAGAATTCAAAACTAGTCAGTGATTTCAATGAGACTTTTTGAAGCAGGCTATAAATGTTATCTAAAAACAGGTGTAATCATTATCCTAATTAGAAGAGCATGTAAATATCATAAATCTCCACCCAGGAGCTCCTTTGATTGTAAACAAGTGAGTGAAATTTGAAACAGGAAAGCTACACATGATTTGGTGCACGACCTTATCCTTAAATACAAGGCAGGTGTTCAGGGCAGGGGAGTAGTTGTTTCACAGAAGGAAACCAGCAAGAAAGCAGGACAACTTAGATACTCTGTCAGTAACCTAACTGCATGACAGAACAGGCCCAAAGGCAACTCCAAATTAGTAATAAAATTGCCAAGTACCTACAAGACAGATGACCACAAAAGTGTATCTTATTATTACATGAGTCATCTAATTGCCAGTCTACAAGGGGGAATGGTAACGAAGCAGCCCAATAAATGAGACTACAGAACACCTACACTCTTCTGCCATGTTTTCCAGTTTGAAAAAAATGCTTTGAATAAGGCGCAATGTTTTTCAAAGGTATGAAATAATTCCTACCCTCTTAACACAATTTTTCAGTCTTTATGTTTTTACCTTCCTATATTGGGTATACATCCAAAACCAGCAATGGGAATGTGCAAGGAATGGTAAGCTTTTTGTCCCCCGACAGCAATACATCTAGCCATTTCAAGTGTTCGGCAATGCAATACATAGTAGTTTTAAACAGCGGAGGGAAACGGTTCGAATCCAACACTGCAGAAGGAGGATAGCTTACATAGTTTAAATAGTAGGTCATCACTGACCTAGATAATTTAGACTGAAACAGGTTAGGAGCACTTGCAGGAACAGCTCAGCGGGGACAGAAACCTCCATCAAGAGGACAGTAACAAGCAGATGTGGCAAAAACTTCTTCAGCTTGCACTGTGGCAGCCAGAGGAGGACAACTGCCTGCTTCCTCAGTTCTGAGCCAATGCTACTGTTCCTTGAGACTATGATGCAGCTTACACTCAAAGGTGACTAAAGTTATATCATGGACTGTCCCTAAAGCATTTCTGTGATATAGTAAATGAAAACCGTGTATGCTGAGAACCAGATAAATTCTTGGTTGGTTGGTTTTTAAGGATAGGCTGTGCTATGGGAAATACTGTAGTTTTCAAAGCAAGGATTGATTTTGCTCCCTCTGAAATCAATTCAGGGACTCCTGCTGAGATCAGTGCGAGCAGAACCAGGCTTTTGAAGAACTCTCCTCTGTAGTTCCATAGTTCACAGGGAGATAGAAGCCTGTTCACAACCCCTCAAAGCCCTTGAACAGCAGGGGCAATGCTAGAGATAATCACATTACTTTCTACTCTCAGGAGGCATGACAGTCCTGCCTGGTTGCTGGTGGCTGTGAGAGTTTGACTGAGCTAGAATTCTGCTCCAAATGCCTAAAACACTGGCATCTTGATCTATGTTAGGATCCAGCTATTCCTTTATCGGGGGTAATGTCAACTAATAAAAATGTCATAAGACAATAACTATCAGCAGAGCAACACTAACTTAGACTGCTAGAAATGAGACTCTAAAGAGAGGTTGACCCGAACACTGGAACATTTGGGCACTGCTGAGAAAACATTTGTGGTGAATAGGAATAGATCTTCTCCTATCCCATCTTCAAATATGCTCTAAACATAGCACACAGGCTAAAAAGATGGCTTACCTTGACATAGAAGGATGCTAATACAGTTTAACTCTACTGCTGTGATTTTGGAATCAGACGTGATTCCTCAGTAAATCCACAAGTAATCCACTGTAAAAGACAAATATTCCTAGCGCATCCCACCTGACCACAGTACAGATCAGTGTCTAATGAGAAAAGCTTAGTTGTTTGATGAATGAAAGAGACAAGCAGTCTGCTGTCATAATTTAAAAGACTATCTTAACTTTTGCAATAGTAATATGACTTTGGCATAGCTGATTGCATAGTATGAGAGAATCTATTTTTTATTTTTATGTATGCAAATAATAATAAGTAATATTATACGGTACCTGTTTTTTCAGATTTTCTGCTAGAAATTCTCACCATGGTCTTATATTTTCCAATTACTTATCTTTGCTCGGCAAGCCATGCCACCCCTTTGTTGCATAAAATGATTTCTCTCCTTATGCATGTTCTTGAGAGTCAATTTATACAATTTTACTTCTTATCTCTGTCCAAGCTTTATCAAATGAAAAAAATGGCTAGTCCAGTTTATTACTTCCAAGCCTTTACAAGTCAGAAAAGTGTTTTCATTAAAAATTACACATGGACTGAAAAATAAACCCCAGCCATTTCATTGGTACAAGATATCACTGTGTGACCACAACATGCGTAATGATACCAGGAGACTTTAATTTATACTGTGAAATTCAATTACTTAAACATCCCTTAATACAAATTGGTTTTGTAGCCTACACCTCTGAAACAACAATTCCAGCCTCTGGCCTAATTGCTTAAGTACATACCTTAATCTTTAACTATTTTGATCTTATAATTCACACAGTCAATCTGACCCACACAAAACAAAAAGAGACTCCTAAACAGAAAGGTGTAATACATTATTGATGACACTAACGAAATTATAACACACATCATTCATCTTAATGGGCTTGTTTCAACGACACATCACAGTGACCTGAAAAGTGTAACACTGAAGTGGGAAACCTAATTAATAACTTCAGGCAGTACCATTGAAAGAGGTAAAATGGCTCCAAATAAATTAATCAGCCTTTGTAAACTAAAGCAAAGAAACTATAAAAATGAATTCTAAAAGAACCTCTTATATAACTTTTATGAGCCTTTTGCAGGCCTAGGAACATAAGCATTATTGATCGAAATAATGCCATTAGAGTTAAATGCTGTTTTACGTTATCACAAATAAGGATGTGATGTCACCCCACCAGACCAAAATGAATTTGACAAATTCTTGAATGACAGATCAGACTGAAAATATATTGACTTTAACACAACTTCAAACTATTTTGGAGATTATATTAGGATAACTGGACAGTACACGATAAAACTAGATTACTACATTATTCTTGTCATGAAAAAGGATTTTTTAGCTTACAAGAAAAGTTTGCGTGTAAGTAATGTACCACACAAGCTGAATTATTCAGGTACTTACAAATGGTCTCCTATCTAAGAGCTTACGTTTGCGATTTTGAAAAGTAATTATTAAATCATTAGGACATGATGGCAAGTATACAGTCCCACATAAAATGAGTGCAGGTTTTCTCTGTGGAATCACATTAGAATTGCTTACAGATAAATGCTATGGGCAGCCTCCGTCTATTCCAGTTATAACACAATGTGCTGTGACTAGGGCTGCTTCAGCACCCTCACAAATTCAATTTTATAAATCCCTGAATTATTTTTTCTTGTACTCTCCAAGAAAAAAAGCACACCAGAACAGGGATTCTCCACATTTCCCTTTCTCTTGATGATGTTCCATTTTGAATGCACTTTTCTTACATCTAGAAGTTTGTCTTCATTCATGTTTGTAAAACATAAAATATTATTAACTTGGCAAATAAATAAACACATTCTAATAATAGTATTTCCATGTCCATGGACTTCCAGGTCCACAGGGTGTTTATTTATTGCAGGACATAAAAATACTACAAATTCTTCTTCCCTGGAAACTGCATAGCTGATTTATACTAGTTTATTTACACTAGTTTGTACCTCAGAAAATTTTATGGTGAAGGTACAGAAAGCTTTCCTTCTTCCTCTGGGTCCCTTATACTTTGCTCTCCAACAGTGCTTTTCCTTTCCTCTCTTTTTACTTTTTAAGCTTTTTTGACACCCACATGCAGTTATTTTATCTTACCTATTTTATTTCACAGCACTGTTGTGGCAGAAGGTTTGTAATTATAAAATTAGAGCTGCTAGCCATTAAGACTAACTTTTATCAGGAAAAAATTTATGCAGTGGTCAACTGTCATTACATGTCATGATAGCTGATCCAGAGGAAATGAATTTCTACAATGCTCATTTCTTGCTGGATTGAACGGTGCAAGTCTCTGGCTCTGGGGCCGTGTGATCGAACAACATGCACGTGACCAGGGAAGATGAGGATATGGCAGCCAACCTTTTAGGGCAACTTAGCTGTAAATGTCACTCTACTCCTTTATTGTCCTAAGTCCCCACAAACTCAGCTTGTCATATTTAAGGATCCTTTATTTGTAATGTGTTGTTCCTAACTTTTGTTTGCTACACATCCTATGCTTTTTTAAGAGCCATTAACTGCCATCACTTAGTGCTCTCATTTATAGGACTGCAAATTGTTCTACCAGTATATATTACCGAAAGTAATATTTAAATCACGTACACTCAAAGATGAAAGTCTGCCAGAAAGACCGGTATTTGCACGGTATCAGTAGTTGATAAGCTACAGGTAATCTAGACGTTAAACCTAAATAAAGCCTAACCAACTGAAAGGCATTTCAAAGGCATCGTTATGTGACAGTGGTAAACCAGATAAATTCTGTCCCTGCCAGACAGAAATTTATCTTGCATAAGAGACAGGAGTTAGGACACCTCTAATTGAGTCAATTACGGCAAACGGAGGTTATGGTAAGTCTGCATTTAACAAAATCCTGTTGGGACATGGGACTACAAGGAGGTAATTATTCCAAGTCTGAATTAATTTCTGAGAGGCCAACTTAGAATAGGGCTTGTTAAAAAAATAAATTCTGATTTTGGCAGTGCTGTGAAGTCTCTTGAGGCTTGGTTTGGCTTGATTGCCTGCTAAATAAACAAAGGAAAAAGAGAAGCCAAACTGGAATGATAGC
>NW_009200973.1:47995-55118 GCF_000690835.1 Fulmarus glacialis | reverse complement strand
CCCTACAGTTATCTCTGATTACAGTACTTTTTTAAAGGTAATAAATGCATTGTCGTAAACCGCACTAATCTCTCACTGAATTATCGCTAAAGCCTAACCCTTACTCTAGCATAAGTTTCGGCTCAATGCACCCTGACAGCCGTAGATCTTTGTCAAGGCCTTAAGTGCACTAATAGGTCTTACTGGTCCTGACCAGCCTTACCTGCGGCCACTACCCACACCCCCTGCTCGCAGGCCCAGGAGCCCCATTTCACCTGAGCCCTGGGTCTTCAGTCCCAGCCTGAGCTACATCGTAGGCGTGCCTGTCTCCGGCTCTGTTGCTGCCATGCAGCCAGTTGATCCAGACCCTGATCTGTAGACTACTTCCCGGCCTGACTCGCATCACCATGGGCTCGCCTGATGACCGAAGCTCTTGGCTGAACCTGTCTGCCACTTCCAGGCCTCCCCTGCTTGCATTGCTTGGGCACTACAGGCCTGGTTGGAGAGGCCACTGCCCTGCTGGCCATGGCATCATGCTTGGCTCCCCATCCTTTAGGAAGCAGCCAGCTCTCACCACCTCCGACAATCTTCACCTAAATAGGTCACCCTATCAGAGTTGACTCTATAAACACCCATCCTAACCTTACCAACAGACCTTCCCACCTTTAAACCTATCTTGGTGATCGTTACAGATTCATCTACTAGATTCCAATTTGCATGTACGAGCATTCAGAATCTTGAAGAGAAAGTGAAAGATCTATTAAAGAAATCAAGCTGAGTAAAGGTTGTTTGGGGAATTTTTTATGACCAAAAGGCAACGTTCACAGAAAACATTCACAAAATTGTTGTTTTGATAGTTAATTAATTACTCTCAACAGAAAAGACTGACATAAAATAAAGCTAACAATGTTAATCTTGATTTTCTGATAATAGGACAGTGCTCTGTGACAGCTTGGAAAAGATTTCAAGTGGGATACTGTATCTATGACAACATGTAGCTAAACTTTTTCACTTTCATTAAATAAACAGTAATTACTTAATTTCTTCCTGTGATTTTTTTATATTTTTGTGGCTTACGATAGCAAGTCGCTCATCGTAAGAGGACTGATGTTCTGGAACAGCCTCAAATAAGAATAATGGAGCTAAGAAGTCTCACAGCTTAATGACTGAGTTTGAGTAAAATCAGGCTTCAGTAAAATACTTGTTTGCAAGGGCTGAATATCAACATTACCTTGCACTCACAGTTTTTCCCCTATTGAAAATTTGCTGAGTTTAAGAAACTCATTTCTTTCTTATTTTGGAGTAAATAAGATCAGTAAGTAAGAAGAATCAATTCTACAGCTTCAACAGTAGAGAATGACTTCACAGAACAGAAGTGGAAAGAAAAAGAAAAATTAGGATGCATTTGTTCTTCAGAAGTTGCAAGCAGTTATTTATCAGTGCTAAAGAGCAGTCCGCTAATTAATTAGGCATGATTTCCTCTAGAGCTTTCTAGAAATTAAGTGACTTCATCTAGAAATTCCTGAAGAAGCCACAGAACACGCTATGAGACTCTTTGCCATAGAGCTCTCAAACCCTATATGCAGCTCATGAAAGAATGATACATACTCCACAGAAATGTAAAAATTTCTTGAAAATTCTTCAGTATTTTTTCTGTAATTTCTTAGAACAAGGACTTGCATCTACAATTAAGAGTGATGATGCATTAAACAAAATTAATGTAATTGTATTTTAAAACGTTATTTGCTGGCAGCAACTGGTATGAAATATACTTTGTTAAATTTCAAATAATGTAGCTGTTGGTAACAAATGTAGGCATGTTGTTCTTTGATTTATGCTCCACTTGCTTTTCAAATGAAAGAAACACATGCTTATGCTAAATAATTTGGAGGAAACTATTTTTCTTTTAAGGATGTCTCAGTCTGAAATACTCAAATTCAAAGCAGATGTGCTACTATTTTGAAGGACTTGAGGGAAGTGAATTAATAAAATTATTTCCAAATGGCTCACAGCTGATGTTCTGAAGGCTTCATAGGGATTTTTATTTAGAAATCATGTAAAACATCCGACTCCTAAGGAGGAATACCATTTCTAAACAAAGCAGCAAGCAGTATCCAGTGTTTGATGCAGTAAATTGGCTTGACCTTGATCTCCAGTTCTGATCCTGACTAGGTTTATCATCTTAAGTAACTCCACACCACGAGACGCGAGACCATTATCATCATAGCCAAAATCAGAAAGGTCATTATCATAAGAGCTAACTATGGATAAAAAATTAATTATGTCATAATATGTTCTTTAAAGAAATGCCTAAAGTTATATTTTTATTACCTTCAATGGCATGCATACGCACGAAATTAACACTTTTTTTTATTCCAGTTAAGGTAATTTTTCTGTTAATGATCTCACCACCAAATTTCTCAGCTCTGTTTCCTGCATAATACGCTAGTGGGGGGAGTATTATATATTAACTATTTTTCTACTATATTCGAGAAATGTTCCTGGCTAATATTTCAAGCATACATGAGTGGTTCTTATCTGTCATGAACAAAAATGTGGAACCATATATTTCTTGGATCTAAAAAATGTTATTGACCCTACTTGAAGTCTTGTCTTAAGGGCCACCAATGCTGCGTTAAATTACAATATACATAATAATATTTACTGTATCAAAAACATAATGGATCTGATGCATACTACAGACAAAACTCCATAAGTGTAAATCAATCTAATTAAAAGGACGGAAGAAAATTCATGAGTACATACAGGAAAAATAAATTAAGGTATGCACACATTCATATCGGGGAAGTGAGAAAGCTGGTTTCCAGACATGACATAATCTCTAATTATAGTGGTTTTCTGCTTTTGCAGGTGTAATGAAAAGATTTTCATGTTCCCTGTTTAAACACACTTTAAAGTCAACCATAATTACATCTCTGCAGATGGCTAATTCCGTAGTATTTATGCAGCAAATGCTCTTTAAATAGTAAAAATTTACAAGACAACAAATACAGTCATTACTTCATGGTCATTACATGTATCGGTGGTTCCAAAGGAAAAACCATTTGAATTGTCACTCAGAGGGATCAGGTGTTTTGAGTACGAGTTACACTCACTTTATTGCATCTTCTCAGTATTAAGAAAGGGCATGATTCAGCATGATTATCAGTCATGAGAAAAATAATAACCATAGCAGGAATTTGTAAGAGCATTATCAAACTAGTAATTGCTACTGATGTATGCTAGGATAAATGTGCTGCTCCACACATGGATGAATGTTAGAGTCAATATCCCAGCGGATGAAATTCTATCTATCTGGCCTAGAGAATGAATAACCACAGTGCTGTTCAATCACGCCCAGAGGGGCTGGGAGGACTATGTCAGAACCCTTCCCAAAGATGCCCAGTGCACAGAGAATGCTCATGCTGCTAGAACATTGCTCCTACAGGTCCATCATGAATTAAACAGTTCCTACACTTTCCTAACTATACCTGTTCCAGGGAACTGCACTGGTGGCAAAAGGTATCCTGGGGAAAGCTTCCTGTGCTATTCAAAGTTACAGCTTAATTTCAATACTACATTATGTTGATCCACTGAATGAGCAAATTCATGACTGTATCTTCTTCCCAGTCCCTCAAATCCCATTTCGAGTATCTGCACCATCTGAGTGAATAGGAAGTGATCTTAATTATGTCTGGCTTCTGGTAGCTGCTCAAGAGAGAAGAAAGTTCCTTTTTTCCTCCCACCCATGCTGTACCCCCACGTAACAGTTGGGTACAATGTTTGAAAGGAATACAGTGCATTAAATACTTTCAGTTCACCTTATATCAAGATTGTTACTCCAGATTCTGCTAGTGACTTGGATGTATGAATTTGACTCAAACTATGATTTTAAACTGAAATTAGTGTGCAAAACATGTTATGGCATTTTTTTAAAGATAGCGATAGCTATGTAAGTGCTATTAGAATCTAGTGTTCAGGATTTGATTGGAAATATTTCTTAGTTTGTACCAACCTAGTTAAATTCACATCATTGCTTGTCATGCCATTAACTAACTGGTTTGTCGCTGGTTTTAGGATTAGAAAAAAATAATGTGGCAGTTAAGAGTTGCAATTATATTCTTATAAATTATTTTCTATCTAATCAGCAGTGACTTGTAGAGATGACTCGGTCTATTCAGTTTTATGACAAAAACCACTTTGACTATGCTGTAAAGACTCTGGATACCGACTTACGATTGTCACCACTTTTATAAATCCTGGTCACCAGACACATGACATCTAACCTAATCCTTTCATTCAATGTCTGCTACCAAAGACTGGGAGGAAAATCATCTTCCAAGTTCCAAGCATTAACTAAAGATTTACCAAGCACTGCACAGCATCTCAGATCTTTTGATAGTGCACAGCTGCCACTGTTCACCTATCTCATGAAACTTCTTTCTGCCTGCTCACATTCTTGGGAAGAACATAAAACCACCCTTGGAATACTTCCCGTGATTTTTTTTGCCATTAGTAGTTCATGAAGTGAGCTACAATGAAGCAAGTCGTACTGAAACTGTGTCACTTCTGCCCTGAATATTTGAGTTCATCATCTCCAACTTACACTTGCATAAACTACAATCAGACTGCAAAAACACTGTAGAGTTTGAAGGAAGAAGGTAGAAGAAAATGGGAAGACATTTTAGGTGTAAAAAAATACATCCGGACAAATGTGTATCAGAGAGAAGGGAGCTGAACAAGAACTGCAGAGCCAAGAAACACCAGTGAAGGCTTAGAAAGTGAAACAAGTAATACCACTAATCATAACTCCCATTTATAAGATGTGGAACAATTACATAAGAAAAAGAGATGCAAATTTTGAAAGATACAAGATATTAGGTTGAAAAGGCAGATGGAAAATCGCTGCTGTGCAATAAGATGAAAATTAATTTATTCTGACTGAATGGCAAAATCTGAGGTACGCTATTCTAAAACCAGTGCACAATTCTCTCCTTCTCCCCCAACATCATTCTAATATTGTATTTACAAATTGCACATGGCAGATAATATGAGACAGAACATTATCTACCACTGCCAGTGCAACATGAATTGTTGCAGTATTTCCCACACTAAGGATCATCAGCACCATACCAAATCATACTCTGCTCCTCATAATACAATGCAGAAAAAAAAATATTCCCTGTGTTTGGTTTAGGTCGGTCAAAAATGTCTTGAACTTTACAACAAAGTATACAGGCATATTTTCTACTTGAACCACAAATGAAGAGTTCAAAATGAAAAAACTAATCTGCAAAGAGTCTATACAATGAGACAGAATTATTGTCTTCTGTAGAAACTCTGTGCTAGGGGTTTTTTTTCAGATGACATTGCACTACATGTTTACCCTGTCACTGTTTAAGATTAGCAGGATATTTGCATCTTTAATGCTTGTTCTCTGTAAATCCAATGAGCAGCTTGTTTACACATGGAGATTTAACAAGGACTTTAATTTTCCTACTAAACGTATCTCTAAAAACTAGAGTCTTAGGGCATGTGAATTTTGACACCTGAGAATCTGCTGCAGTTTATCAGCAAAACAGAAATAAATCCAGTAGAGTCGGTACAGATGTCAGGAATGTATATAACAAATTTCAATCTGAAAGGAAAATATTTGTTCTGGTAAACAACAAACGCTTGAGTGGCATGAGATTTGCAGCGATGCAAATTACCTTTTTGTGTGGTGCTAAAAGCATCTTTTGATTGTTCTTTCATTTCATTACGGCAAATTCAGGGTGCACAATATATCATTGCTTATAGTGAGTATTTTATTCAGTGCATTATAACGTACTGATTTGTTGTAATTGTTTAGCCCAATGAAGTGTTAATGTCACACCTGGGTATCCATGATAAAAAGAGGCAAAAGGAAGAAGTTTAACTTGCACAAATGAGCAATAAAAACTGCTGGAGGTCTTTCTTGAAAACACAGATTGTTTTCGGAAAAACTACTTTTCACCTACTTGTTACTCAATTCACTCAATTACATCTACTAGACATAGCACAATGGCCCTTGCAACAATTCCATAAATAGTGGTGACAGATGCATACATCCTTAATGGACAGAATAAACCTGGCAAGCTAAGATGAAACTCTTAAATGAAAGATTTTACACAAGTTGACTTTGATGCTTTTAAAAAATTGTTGAAAGAACTGTCAGTCAGGACATAATTGATCCTTAAGCAATGGTCCATTAAGAATAAAAAACTGGAGCAGAAATGACAGCCTGAGCCCTTGTGTGCCTTTTTTGGACTTTAGTTTTAAAGACCCAAGACACAAACTCTGTTTTTAATGACTTTTAGATTTGGAAATCTTGGTGGGAGCCTCACAGGGTATCCTAGGAAACCCTGCATCCTTACTACTGGATCCATCTAGTATCAACACCATCCATCAAAATGAAGATTACGTTGAGTTCTGGACATGGACCTGAAGAAATCAAACACTTTCAGAGAGGACATCTTACTGCACTGAGTGTCCTCTGCCTGATACTCCATGAAGTTTTCTTGATTATCGCATTTCTCTGCAATATTATTATTCATTGTTCCAATGCCACTGAAGTGCTATGCCTTTCAACAAAAAGACACAAGCTCTCTGTGTGAATACCTAAGGAGTGTACACACAGACTTGACAGATACATTAGGCTGACAGGTTGTCAGAGGCTGTGGTGATCAGCAAATATAAGAAATATAATAAAATATACAAGGAACAGAGGGAATGGTCTTACTCAGTCTAAGCAAGCATAAGATTTGAGCTCAATATTTACAAACACCAGGAAGATA
Source organism: Fulmarus glacialis (assembly GCF_000690835.1). Classification (NCBI taxonomy): domain Eukaryota; kingdom Metazoa; phylum Chordata; class Aves; order Procellariiformes; family Procellariidae; genus Fulmarus; species Fulmarus glacialis. The sequence goes on along the minus strand of NW_009200973.1, from coordinate 48,324 downwards.
CATGCTGTCTTGTTATCCATGATATTGCTGGTGTCAGTGTTTTGGTAGGTATTTTCATAGAGGGAAAAGGATGTAAAAGCATGACAGAAGACTTTTAGAATCTAAGAGTTTTAAGGATTAGCTGATGCACAAAAGACAAAGATGTTCAAGAAAGAGGCAAAGCGGAGACACATGACTCAGCATGGACGCATTTGCCCTGTTACCTAATTTACAAACATTCATTTACAGAAATTAATTTTGTTCTCTCTCAGAAGCCATGTAGAGATTTGGTTAATCAGCATCAGAACAGGTGTCAGCGAGTACTTCCTTGGCCTTATCAGACAAGCTGC
>NW_009200973.1:0-47964 GCF_000690835.1 Fulmarus glacialis | reverse complement strand
GTAGGGAAACCGCCCCAGGTCTTTGCTTCAATCTATGTTTATTTATGGCTGAAGCACCATTTGTTTAGAATACAGAGATAAAGCATCTTCTTCTGTCCCTAGCAGGCAACTACATATCCTTCATTGAATGCTGATGAGGGTAAGAATTTAGGATTTTCTTACTACATACCAGCATTTATAGAATCATCTTATATGTCCGCTGAGGCTGACCATTTCAATGAGAGGACAATATGCTTGAGAGCATACATTTTTTTTTTTCCTGTCTACACACAGTGCCTAAAGTAATGGAACCTCTGTTCTTACCTTAGCTTCATACATGCCACTGCAGTGTAATCTATGGTTATTGGTACTAGTAGCAAAATATGGTCATCAGAAAATATACAGAAATGTTCAGCACAAGTATACATTGTAAGACTGGAAAGCGAGAAATAGCTAGAGGAAAGAAACAAACATATATAAACTTCTACTGATCATTCCATTAAATAATGACAAAATATAAATTAGAAAATTATCAATATTATGATTATGCTATGAGATGCAAAAGCAGATAAATGAAAAATACCAATAGCTATCCTATTTTGTTCCTAAACATTTATTTTGGAAATAGAAAGTCTACTCAGGGTTACCATTGGGAATCAAAGAAATTCTTCAGGTACAATAAAACTCAGAGAGTTGGTCCTAACCCCAAATCAAGCCCCAGGGCAACACTTGCAAAGCAGGGTATTATTTCCTATTATTTCTCCTTCTGCCTAAATTTCTGGGTAAGACTAAAATACCCCGATGAAAGCTGTACTTGTATATTTCCAGCTCAGTTGGAAATAGAATATCATAGGGAAAGTATGCTATTGTCAAATTGTCAGTTCAATGTCATGAAGTTCAGGTAAGAAGGATAATAATCTAAACTACAGTGTTTACTCACGCTATATTGAACAACCTGCCAACGTCAATCATCATTACTTAAATTTAGTCAGGATATCCTAATATAATTATCAAAAATTAAAATAATTTGAATTCTGTTAGTAACTGAGTAATTTTATTGTTCATTATAGATAAATAATGAATCAATTATGCCCAAATATTGCTCTATGACTTTGACTGGAATGAGGCATCTGTTTTTTTAAGTGCATATATACAATAAGAGACTACAGCTATGGCAATGAGTGTACAAACCATACAAAAAAATATATAGAAAAGATGTATTAGTTCCCCTGTAGTGGACAAACAGAAGTAGGTTGCAACCCACCTCCTGCAATAAAGCAAAAAATCCACCTTCCTTTTTAATTCAGGTTCTAGAAGAGAAAACATAGTATAGATCCAGAGAGCTGTGAATTAGGACAAACACAAGCCTAAAAATGATGCCTAAACTTCAGCAAATTTGTCAAGGACTTTGATTGAGGTTGAGAATATGAGTCCAAATGGGTATACAGGAAGCAATCATTTTTTCATGAAGAGTACGTGCTTTACTGTGCACACAAATTCTTCCTTCAAAAGGCTGTAAATTACAGTATTTATGGAATCTTAATGATCTAAACACAGTTGGAGCCTGAAGGTCAAGGCTGCAAACTGCATCCTAAATTTCTGTTTACAGATGAAGCATAGTATTTATTGCTGCACTGCTTGCGCTGCTATAGTTAAAGGGCTGCCAGCATTTCCATTATAAACCACTATTTCAGGGGTTTATAACTTGCCCATCAATCTTCTGACTGGGATGAAACATGGCATACAAGGTCCTGGCTGTGAGACTGATTTTTTTTGTTTGTTTTCTTTACCAAATTACAAAAAGAAAAGCTTAAAGTTATACAAGCAAAAAAAAAAGCACATCAGGTTTTTCAGGTACTTCTAGTGTTCCTATGATACAATCATGGTTTCAGAACACAAAATAGATTCATATAACTGCATCAATTAATAGAAGGACTTTCAATCCCTAAAAAGTGAAAAATAATCCAAATAAAGACACATTGTTAGGTGTTTGTTTTCAAAAGAAACTGTACTGCAGATTTTTAATGTCAGGAAAGGAAATCAGAAATCTATCACTATCCTCGACGCTGTTTGCGTTAAAGGTAAATCTACACTACAGTTACACACTTTGGCACAGTACAAAGAATGCATTCTTTTTAAGTAAGTATCTAAATGATGATACATAAGGTGTACTTTACTGTTATATACTCCAGATGATGTTAGGTAAAATAGTTCAGAGTGAAGTCGAATCCAATGTTTTCCCACAAACTCTAAAGTAACCTTATTGTCTACTGTTAAATCTTGTATCAAATGTAATGAAATCAGGAGGGGAAAAATGTCAAAATTTTCACTTCCACACTATCTACTTTGCCAGTGTGAATACCGTGTTCTGCACCGAAGTACTGCTGAGAGCAGGAAAAATTTAATTCACTTTATACCTGCATATCTAGCAATTACATCTTGATGAATAACAAACTTAATACTGTGAGCACTGCAAGAATTTAAATATCAGAAGACCTCAAAAAACCCTGTTATTGGAATTCTAAGTTTTGGTATAATTTATTTTTACAAATAAAGAACTGGGCCAGATTCAACAATGTGCCTTTGCGATGCAACGCAGACACATTACATTATGTTAAGCAGTTTTATGGCTCCTTTCCAACACCATACCAGTTCAGAAAGACAGCAGTGCTAAACCTGGAATATTAGACTTTATTTAATCACATTTTGGTTTATTTCTTTATATTATAAATCCAGTTTTTTGAAGTAACTTTGTCCCTCCCCAAATATCATTGATATATTTTCTTTATTACAGCTGTAGGTATTTTATTCACTGACACTGTTGAGTTCACCACAACTACCTTTTTTTTTCTTTTGTTTTGTTAAAAGATGACTGCATTTGTTTTATGCCATTCCTAATGCTTGGAAGAATCTCTTCCTCCTGATACTGTAGCTTTCTGCTTTTCTTCCAAAGTCTACCTCTACCATCCGTCTATTTTGTGCCCACTTGAACCAATCACTTGCACAAGACATTTGACAATTTTTCCCATCAACTGCAACAAAGTACTGTTTTATTATTTTAGTTAGTTCTGGTTGCAAGTACATTTATATTCCTAAATAACATAGATGCCTCATTCAGTTCTGCGTCCTGGCTGTCTTCTGTCTCCTGTGTATGTACGTCAGTTCACTTCCGAGCTCTCTTTTTTGAGTGTGCCAACCAGTTTCCCCTAAAATAAAACCTGAGTATGGCTTTAGGGAAGTTTTACTTGGGGAAGCCTCCTAATGGGCAGTATGGATGAGCCACTGATTATCTTCAGCCGCAGTGTCCTTCAAAATAATCCCAGTAGGCCTGGTGAAGTCAAACAACCCACATATGCTCTCACTCTATAGCCCAGGGCATTCAAAATATATCCTTGGGGTCAAGCTATAAAACACTACATTGATGGGCTGCAATACAGTGCTTCAGACAGTTTGTACTGAAGCACACGCTTTATTACTTCTCCTAAACAACCACAGGGTCAGGCATTACTCAGGGCAGGTTTGGCCAATTCTTGCTTTTCAAACTTTTTTCAAGCTACTGACTGCCGAAAGTTTTTTTTTGTAGAGGAATCTACGGTGAGAGATACAGACCTGTAGACTTCTTTCTTAGAAAGCGAAAGATGGAGTGATTATGACATCTTAAAATCAACCTGGGTAGTGCAGCTGAATATGTATTGGAGAATAATTCTAACTAGAGACAAGGTGTTATGAATGGTGACTGACTAAGGCCCTCTCATTCACTCCACTGTACTGCCTTTGACTGGTTGAAATGCACCCAAGAACAATGCTATATAATTAAATGTTAAATAATGCTACACAGTATCTTGTATAATTCTAAATCTTCAATGAACTGTGAAAAGTTTTAAATAAAATATAGGTGGAGCTTGTCAAGCAGTATTAGACTTCACAATATTTTCTTCTTCTGAATGCTTACTGTACTAACACAAGTATCTGTCATGCTGCCTGAGTTGCCATCACACCATACATCTTGTTAGCAGTGATGTCATGACAGAAATGATACAGTGCTGCATTCTAATGACCTCTTGTATCGTAATGAATTAATGTTTTCTGCAGAAACGATGAGATAGGAAAAAACAGCTTTAATCTTGGATACTCACTGAGATTTTTTTTAAAAGAGCATGACAGTTTTGAAAACCAAGCAATGAGATATTACCATTTTAGCTCAAATGAAGAACGTGTTGAACACCATACCTGTAAAGTCCTGGAGGAGCTCGATGAACCAGGAAGCTTTTCTCCAAGCTTTGTAGGACATCATTGAGCATCCTGACTCTGTCAGGAGCTCGCTCCTTGGGGTCATTAGCTGGGCGCATCTCATCTGATTGGAACAATTCTGCGGTGTCCCTCAGACGTGATGCCACCTCAAGCAACTGAGGAATGTCTACTTCATCACCTAGGAACAGTAAGAGAAAGGCAGTTGCCAGTGATTCAGAGAACATCACTTGTTACTCTTGCTTACAAGTCAAAATTAATAGTCCAATTGAAACCTGAGCCTCTTTTCCCTCATGAGAATTATGTAATGGATTAAGGAAAGCCATAGATCATTGTGAGTAAGCTCTGATCTATTTTTCAAAGCAGGTCAATTTGGGCTGTGACGTTTTAAGATCTAATAAGCTATGAGGAATGATTTTGGGGTACAGCTTGAAATCTAGCATTGGAAAAACAGGCATGCAGGAAGCAATGGTTATAAATCAGTAACTGTAACATTTTCTTCTGAGACAGAATTTATTCAATGCCACTTGATGCTACTGCTCTCAAGTTTGAAAGCTTGTGCTTAGATTCCATCATGACTGCTGTATAGCAAATCGCAATATGCAGAATTTAATTGAATTTTGTTTCAACATTTTAGAACCCTAGAGTTCAACAACAGTTGTAGATGGGATGTGAAATAGTTACTCTTAACCACTTAAATCATATGACAATGAGCCAACTAACACTTTGATATCCAAATGTGTATTCTAATCCAGTGAATATTTTCAAAACTTTTTAAACTTGGAGCATTAACTGTTACTTTGTTTGCAATCCTACACAGACACCAAAAGAATAAAAGCCCACAGTACTTTGGAGCACACCACAATTTCGGTATTTCACTGTTCATAGTCCAGAAAGAAGAATATGAATTGGAGCATTGTGAATGTGCAGTCTATTCCCACGTGCAGTGCAGGTGAAGAACATGCCCTCCTTTCCCAGTGCGCGCATAAACATCGTTAATTTTTACAAGCACATGGAGAGAAAGCAGAGTCTGAACCTGATATAAAGTCAAAAGTAACATCAGTCAGCAAAAACATTTCCAGGGTGCAGAAATTATCTTTAAGGCCAAGATTCACTTTGCCTATTAAGGACAAGGAAATCAACTATCCTTAGATCTTTTAAATGACGATTTAATCAAAACAACCATTCAGCTTTAGAAGCTGTCTCACTTTTAGCTGAATGTACAAACCTCAGTGAGTTCAGTATCTTAGTGACTGAGATGACTCATCCAACAAGGTGGTTCAAGACACAAGTTAAATGAATACTAAAGTTCCTTGTCTAATAGATATATGGAGAGATCAGAAATAGTAAATGAGGAACACCAACCCATTTCTCAAACTATTTATGGATGGAGTCTGAAAGGTGAGCATATAACAGGAATGGAAAAGCAAACAGGTACAACTAAGAAATTCAAGGAAACGCCTGAATATGACATATTCTCCCTCTCGTTTGGAAAAAGAGATTTGCTGTTGGATACATTTCAGCAAAGGGAAAGAAGTTCATAGATCCCCATGCACTCCTGTTATTCAGCTGACTAACACGTTCCAATCTAGCAAAACATGAAATGATCCAAAATACATGGAGAGACAGATGCTGGTATGAGAGAAACTGTCAGATTTCCTGAATTACCAAGCTGAATTTCAACCATGAGCAGAAGCTCCCTGTGGGAACAGGAGTGAGAGAAGATGGTTTATGTCTGTCTCGGTTTGGGACAAGGTTGCTTTGTCAATGGCTCTTGCCCAATCCACCTTTCCCTAATTAGAACGGGTAACAGGCACGGTAGTACCTTGATGTACAGGATTGGTATCTTTCTGATTGAGTCTGGAGTAATTTAAAGTCTGATTAAGGTTGATGCCTCAGAAAAATATTCTCCAAACATATAAACCTGGTACATTTGGGATATTTTGCAAAAAATCAGTATCCTCAATTTTCAAATTTCAGGCAAACATCCTGTGCAGCTGAAGAACTTGCTATTTCCATGCATATAATGCAGGCACTGTGCGTACCTTACCCTGGGACTTGTGTCAGTATGGAAAGGTTTAAATTCACCCTGTTAGAAAGAATCCTTTGGTTTCAGCAAAGCACTTCATATTCCAAGTAACATACAACATATATAATTTTTATTCTGAATATTATATAAACAATTGTAAATGTTAGCTATGCCTTTTCAATGGGGAAGGTGAGATAAAGGGAAAATACATCATTCTGTATCTGGAAATGAAGCCAACCAGACCACCCTTTTAAACATAAAAATCCTGTAAATGCTCTCACTCCTTCTCCTCAGCATGCATTTTGCCTCTAAACCAACTACATTTTACTTTACAGTAATGAGTAAAAAGCACTGTTTACATCACCCTCTAAACCAGCACTCATTATAAAGCAAACACCCAGTTTTAATACTTCAGTACAAAACCTGCAAGTGTCTATGGCTGGTGTTACCACAGAGAACTAAGGACCTAGCTTTAAGGGCATCAGTAGTTTTTACTCCAACACACTGAACTTCACTGCCAAGGGAAACTGTGATTTATGCTTTTCTCAAGTTGAGAAGCTGGGAGTGGATGGGCAAATGATTCTTAAAGAAAAGGATGCATTAACTAGTAATGTCTTGAACATCTTGTGATGCTTCTACAGAGAAAATAAAAAAACCTGCAAGTGTTATTTCACTCAAGAGGAAACAACTCCCCATTATTATACTTCGTATTCTTTGTCCTTTTGTCTCCAGTATGAATCATGATGAATCATCTAAGCTAGTTGTTTAGTTGTTAAATAAATAAAATTGAAAGTACAAGAAAGTGACTCAGGAGCATGTATACTCTTGATGAGAGAACTATACTGTTGAATTTCATTACACTTGCTAAATGTAACTGGATTTTACTCAGAAACAGGTTACACCAAATAGATATTTATTTTTACAGACATGGAATACAATAGCCTTTCCCTGTGTAACTGATTGCTCTTATGAAAAGTACTGCTAGAGATGTAACAATTTAAAATCGTGTTTGTGCCCTCTGCTATGTATGTACTGGCCTACGAGTACCTACAGGAGAATGAGCACAGACAAATCAGCAGTTTAAGGCATGACGCTCGCTCTCCATGCACGTGAACATGTGTTTGCATGTAAGAGAGAGGGGAAATTGCGTCAGGTTTTGATTAACTTGCACATCCATGATGAACTATAGTGTGTGGTGGTGTATTCACGATGAAGATTTTTCATGCTGTGCAAAATTGGATGATCAGACCTGGCAGTGGAAAATCTGAATGGGAAAGCTTTGTAGGAAGCACCCTAAAGGGGTCAGAAACACAATCCACGGATGTCCTCAGTGCAAACAATAGGTTGCCATCAGCTTCAATTTTGCTACCATGACTGCTACTGCCCAAGCAAACTAATCTGGTGTTGCTACAACATGCCTCTTTTCAAAGAGGCTATCATTAAAAAGGCATGTTGTGACATATTGTTATGCATGTCAATACAGAGGAAGTTTTCAACGACTTTGTACAGAACTGCTGAAACAGATATGGCCGCCTGATACAGAATAGATGCTCATCCTTTCCCTTCAGTACCAAATGCTTTGTCCACGGAAAATGCATTTTTCCATGATTTTTTTTTTTAAAGGCTGATGAAAGGTTTGCCAGTATTAATACATAATATCCTTGAAAGGATACTGAAGACAAGATGTCAGTGTCCCATGGCAAAGAAGGTATTTCTATCATATATACAGATAACTAACTGTTGCATTTTTCACCTTTGTAGCAGTCAAGAATAATAGGTGGGAACAGTAAAAAAGGAAGTTTTCTGAACATTACAGACAGATGGAGAAAGTAACTCTGAAAAGCACCCTAAATGATCAGGGAAACATGGTCAAGCAGGTAAAATGATGCCAAGCTGAAGACTAGCAGATAGCTGCAGGCAATGAGTATGCAGCCATCAAGTAAACGACAGAGATATGTTTCTGTATTGATTTTTCTAAGGATGGAGAGTTTAGACTGATGTTTTGAAATGTATGGGTTGAGCCAGGGCTGTGAAAAGTCATGCAGACTTTCCTGGAAATGGCTTATCATAAACCAGATTATTTTTAAATTTCTGCTAGCACTGCCTACTATTATTACCCCAAGTACTTCAGCTGCTGTAACATCTGTAAAACATATATTCTGGGGGAGAAGAAAGGGTCTAACTGATAGGAAGCAACACACAACTGACACCACGTCAGCCAAAGAGGTTGAAATTACAGCCCTTGCCCTCCCTATTTAGGGCAAACCAGAAAATCTCACCCCCAGTTAACTAACTTTGTCTTCATAGGCCTCTCTCAGCCAGTAGCTATTAGAGATGGTTTACAGCTTATCTCATTTGCTTACCAGCTTCAGCAGCCTGTGATGAAAGCCACAACTAGGGAATCTTAGCATGTGTGCCTAGTGCTACTCAGCCACCATCTAAGGCTGGGGCAACAGATACCAATTTTTGAAAGGTCTGCATGAGTCTAGGTGGGCTCAGCGACGTGCAATAATGAAACGATATCAGTTTCTACAGCCAACAGCACCTAAGCGAGAGACATGGCTAGCGTAAAACCTGGTTGCCTTTTGAACTTGTTATTGCTGAGTCAGTCAGGTGCAAAGGTACAGAAAGGCTTTTGATCCTAATGAGACACTAACACTTCCATCATCAATCCCTGATTGATGTAACATACATTATGATTCAAAGAGGCTCAAATACAGTGCAAGATAGGCTACAAGGAACAAGTCCAGACTGCACAGTGCTAAAAGCATTCAGCGGATGATACGAATATGTTTTGAATAAAAATGATTATATACAAATGCTTATACCTTTGTACTTGCATATACATACAAAATACTTCTATAGAAGTGCCTAAAAGAACCATTTGTATCATTCACACACCAGATTTGACATCTTGTCTGCACCCTACCTCAAAAGATAAATTGGGTTTTCACAGCATGCAAGGCCTAGCGAGATATTCTTGTATCTGATTCAAGTTGCAGTGGGTCTTGATTTTAAATATATGAAAGGCACAAACACTGCACAACTGCAATGTGTAGTTAATAAGAATATTTTAAACTGTCACCTATTTATGAATTTCTCTAAAATACCACATCTGTGATCAGACAGATAACAGCCTGAATAGCCCTGGGGACCTGGATTTCAGTCCTGGAACCCACCTCATATCATTTATGACCACGAGGTTTCCTGTTAAACATCAGACCATCAGCAGATGCACAAAAAGAAATGTCTCTCCAGTCACAACCCTTCCTTTCAGGTAAACCCAAAAGCAGTAGCTTGTTTCCAAGAGTTCTGGTGTGTGCAAGCGGAGAAAACACATGTAGCTTAACAGCCATTTCCCCATCTTCCTGAGGAACAGGCCCCGAGCCAGATGTAAACATGCTGTGGATGACATTTCCCTATAACCTGCCGTCCAGCCTATCCTGAACGTAAGAAATGGTTTATAAAGTACTGAGTGACATCCCATTGAATTTAACAGAGCTAACAGTACACCCACCACATTACAGAATTAAATTCTTTGGAAACATATACAAATGCAGAATTAACAAATATTAAGACACACACATCCTTTTATGTGGATATCCAGGAGACTGCAAAACTGTGACTCAAGTATTTAAACATATGATTTAACTTCAAGAATGTGAGAAAGTCCAACCAGCAATAAAATGTGTGTTTAAGTGATTGACTGAACCAGATCCCAGAGACACAAAATTAAGCCTAATCTAGCATGTCGTGGAGATTTCCCTTCACCTCTTCTGTATTTACAGTTTACACCAAGTTGGAGAAGGAAATAGCTTACTAAGACAATGCACCTTTGAACTGGAAATCTAAGACAACATAAAATCTTTTGAAGAATGAAGAAATTCATGAGCCATGTTAAAAAGTACAACTTCTCATGTAAGTAACCATAAAAAAGACCATTGTCTTATTGGTTTCCAAAATAAAGAAACCCTGTTATTTGACACAAGATAGACGAGACATGAAAGTCATGAGAAAAGTCATTAAACAAAACTCCAAAGTGAACAGCTGGGAGAAAATTTATCCTGCTGGCCCTACAGCCTAGAAGATAATTTTCCCTCCCCTGAAGTCGTTGACATAAATGATCTAACTGAAGTTAGAGGAAAAAAGTCAGTTTAAATCAAAATTTCCTGTTACTCAAAATAAAGAAAAAAGGAAGAACAATACCAGACATCTCATGTTCAGTTGAAGGAATACCAGCTGAGCCACACTTTTTATTTGATGATTATTCCCTGCTGTGTTTTGGCTGAACTAAACCAATGTTTACATGGCACAACAGAGCAAAAATTACTTGTCTTTTTGGATGCTCACTGATTCCAGACCAACGCTAGCCTACTGTCTCCTAGGTTTTGACAATGATGGATGGCAAAGATTAAAGAAAAGGTATCATACTTCTATGAATGTGTATTACAGAAAAGTGATACTTTATACTGTAGGGAGTGAATGAAATGCAGGGGAAACACCTCAAGATTGCAAACAATCTATAAGTTTGAGATAAGATGTCACATTCTACTAAACTATATGTAAAGTTTTCGTGTGATTTTATAGAACTTCCATCTTTATTTAACAGATCAACTTGAGAGTTCCATAAATGTATAAATAGAAAAACTATTTTTGAAAGGCCTTAGCACACTACAGGTGATCTGTATCAGAGACATAATTGGAGAAGAGGAAATAACAACATGGTTTTACCTATCTCACATTTTTCCACTGTGAGGTCCTAACAAGGGCATGTGACACCAGTGACATCTAGACACTAGAACCTAGAATTCCTCTCCCTCCTTAGTCCTCAGGACTAAGACAGATATTCTTTTCATAATTGATAAGAAGAGGGTTTATTGTTCTTTTGTAGTCTAGACAGTAGCAGGGAACATCTCAGAAACATACAACGGGTTTAATTCCTTATAACATATCAACATTTTTCTACCAACTGTAGAGAAAAAAAGAACAGAACAGCCCCCAGAAGCAAAGGGAATGCACAACTGCATCCCTTAACTGTGTGATCTTAAACAGGTCAAGCCAAGGGCTATTGGCTTAATTGGGTTCTGTCGTCAATATAGGCCAAAAAGACTGCAGAATGCTCATTCTTTTATCAAGCCCTAAAAGGCCACAAGACAATAGAAAGAGCCAGAAATGAGAAGGCAACTCAGGAATATTAGTGATGGCTCCATAATCTTGATGGAGCGGTCTCATATCAAGGCATTCATCCTACACCTAGCAAACAGTGCCAAACACAGAGTCTGTAAGAATTATATCTGAACTATTTCCAAGTTACAAGTCCCTTCTGTTTACTTTCTGACTAGGAACTTTTTTGTCCCTCTCCCTAATCCCAACCTATTGTCCCAAACACACCAAGATCAGTTCCAAATACAGAGCTTCCAGGGTCTTGGTGCTTAATCAAGTCAAACAATACATATTGGTAAATTATCATGCTATGTCACACCTGAAAAAGGAGAAAAGTTAGCATGCTCTGCCAACAAGGTGAGTTAGTGGAATAACCAAACAAGGAAGATGATTGTGAAAATTAAGGAGCCAAATGGCAATGGGATTAGAAGTCCTCTCTTGCTTGTACTGAACAAAGCCTTGAAGGGAATTAAAATCAAGTTCAGTCACAGAGGTCATTATCTTTGACTCTAATTATGTGATTTTAATACTAATTATTCCTTAACTGACACAGTAACATCAGGAGAAATATAAACATGCTTTATTTAGCAATAAAAACTGTGTTCTATTTAGCATTATGTAATGACACTGTTTAACTAGTAAAAGCACTGGTTATCATTCAATTGGAAATTGAAAATCCATATCAGGGAGTAGATGATCCCTTTTTTTCTCTGTATCAATGGAGAACAACATTCCTCTAACAAAAATTACCTTTAAGACTGTTCTGAACTTCTAACGCGATGTCGAGGGCATTAAACGGCAAAACTGGTTCATTGGCAATTTGCAAAGTCACTTGTCCTGTTAGCTGAAAAATACAAAAAAAACCATAAAACAGTCAAATAATTTCCAGCAGATTTAATAGCCAGCACTTCTTTTGGAATAGCACATACTTTCATTACATTGCATTTTCAGGGAAAAATGAATAAAACCCCATAAACACATCTTTGTGAAAAGGAACATAACCTAGACCATTGTCCTTCTAATACAACATTAAAAAAAAGTTAAGAGATTACAATTTATGACCATACACAAGAATTCTGTGCAGCACTTTTTCTGTGGATCTACAATACTGCAAGAGTCTCTGAAGGGCCTTAGTTTTGCTTTGTTTTCAAATAAAACATGTCAACATTCTAAAAATAGGAATGAGGTTTATTGTTTTACTTAGTTCTCTGGTTTTAGTTATTGGACTTTGGGAGTTTACACAAGTGAAAAACCAAACAAACATCAACAGACCTTAATGAGCTTCAGACCAAGCCCATGGCTAAATGCAAGGTGACCTGAAAACCTACCGTCTTTTGAAGAGACAGGCGACAACTTGATGCACACAGACGTACAACTTCCAAACTGGATAGAACGTACATTCTCTCAGTAACTTACAGAAAGAAATTCCCAAATGAGTGAAAGGGAACTCTCAGTCCACTCCAGACTAGACATTAGGACCTGTCATGAAACTCAATGGCATGAATGCTTCTTTTCAACAGTTCCAGAGATGAGGCCAGGGACTGACTGGCCTGAGTGCTTTTTTTCACTTATAGGAGACAGGCTCTCCCGCTCAAGGCTTAGACATGCTACGGGGGCTGTGTATAGAAATATGTCTTTCTGCTGAACTATACCTAGCCTGTGATTAAACAGAGGATTTCAGTCTCTAGGCTGCCAAGTCCATCACTGTTTGTGGGAGCTATAAAAACACACTGACAAAAACATGCAAGAAACTTTCATTCATCTTCTTCATATCTTGATATTGCAAAAAGGGGAAAAAATACCTGTAGGGCTGTGCTCTAAAATGGAATGATGGCTGCAGGTGACGGTGAACGTGTTGATAAAAATGTGGACTGAATAGAATCATATTGTACAATACTTCCCAAGGTGTTGGGGGCGTTAGGATAATATCTATCCTTCAAAAGCAATACGACAGTTGCTGTGCTGAAACTAGCATTTTAATTCTACAATACAAAGTAGTCGGAAAAGACAACAATGCTAAGTAATATTAAAAACAATAGTACAGCAATTGAAAAGGAAAACCATCTCCCAGGAAAGTGGACGAAAACACGGTAATATCAGAAATACAAGTTTCCTGGAGAAAGATTAATAGAACCCCAACAACATTTCTAAGAAAGCATTAAAGAAATACTGTTTTTTGACCTGGCCACAGACTGATGTGGGTACAGAGACTGAGGGAACATGCTTTATATCAGGCTGCAACCTCCATCTGAGCAGAGACACACTGTGAAGCTATTGAGATTTACCTCTAGAGACTACAATATTGCAAAAGGCATGAAGAAAAAACTTACCATATATAGAGTGAGAAAAAAATAGGGAGGAATAATGATATGTCAGGCCATTATCAGGAAAACTAAAGAACTAGGAATGAACTTGAAGGAAGGTGAAAAATACTGTGTTTGGACATCTGTGTTAAAATATTACACAGTAACTTCTCAAGAAACTTTTCTCCAAACTTGCCAACTGCACAGGCCATTAATGCTTGAAGGCCATTATGTTTTCTATCAGTGATTATACACAAAAGTCTCTGGTTTGAAAAGCATTAGAAAACATTGGTCTTAGGGATATCAGAGAGGTATTGCGGAAATAAAAAAATAAAACTGGTAGGGCAAACAGAAATCTGTACAAAACTGTATCCAAACCAGGTTCATATAATCCAGCCATAAGCAACTGTAAAAAGCTGGTTCTAAACGTCCAAATGCCATGCAAAATTCTTTCTTGTCCTGCACGGAACTCTTTCAAGATATAGCTGCCCAAAACATTAGCAACCTGTGAGTTGCTATGGAAAAGCAACGGTGGCAATGAAATAACATCCTATTAAAGAGGAGGCATTCTATATGGAGCCCAAGCTCATTGAATCCTAAATAGTGCTACATCACACTAAAAATTTGAATTCTTCCCTGACATCCATTTCTGCAAAAACCTTCACTAAATGGTAATGCAAGATACATATTCATAGATATATTTTAGAGAGGGACATGAACAGTTATACAGTGCTACTGATACTTTTCAATCTGTTACCGCAATGTTTAAGAACACAAAAGTATGGAAAAAATGCTTCTTTTCTAAGGCATGGAAGTGGCATTAAAGAGGAGAATACCCTAGTAAGCATCTTTCCTTTTCATTATTATCTCCTACAGAATATGGCTTGATTTTTATAAGTTCTTGCTTTATTTCTATTTCTTCTAAGCACTTTTATTTTTATTTTGACTACATAAGACCAAAGTTGTTTTCCCTTTCCTATTCCAATAAAGTTATACCATCAAAATCTTATGACTGACTGAAGCATTTTGGAAACTTTATAGTATCTCTGTATGTAATACTGCAGACATTTGTGTGTTAGTAAACAGGTAGCAGCAGTGTTTATTACATCACGTACTTCGTAGGCTAATCTGGAAGAAATCAATCACATAAAGGAAAGCTCAGAGCATTGATTTGAACAGAGTAAGTAATAATGCTGCAGAAGCATATATCAAACCCACATAATGCAGCAAGACAGAAAAGGCTACTGATTTCTTATTTATAGTCTTACTTTTGGATATACCATTCCCCCGAGTACAACACTGAATAAACATGGAAGATAAAGGCAAGCTTCTGCCCCCTTTTCCCTGCTCAAAAATGGTTCAGACTGACTATTGAATTATTAAATGCAAGAATAACTTAGCAAAGAGTAAAGACAACAATTTTCTCATAAACTGAAATGCTAAAGCAGCATAATTGATTCTATTCCCATACTGAACTGGTTGTAACACTAATGACAACTTCTCAAATAACATTTATACATAATAATACACACACAATACACACAATAATTGATGTAACATTTGCACAATTATCAAGTCTAAAGAAAAAAATTATAGTTCAAATGCTAATTGATTCTGAAATGCTTTTCTTATACAATTTAAAATGAAAAAATAATGAATAACATTTCCACTGTGCTTGGCTTTGGGAAAGGTATTCTTCAGTAAACTAAAATGTAGTTTATGATCTTCCAATTACTTTAGAGATAAATATTAATATAAAACATAACAATAATTGTAGAGTTATACTGTTTATTGCAAAATAAATCTGAATATTCAAAATAGGTGTATACCAAGGTAACATTTTTTCAAGGTCTTTTACCTTACAGCGTAAACATCTTTGTAGGAAGGAAATAACTACTATCCCTGCCTTTATCTCTCTGACACCGTGCAGATCCCAAAAGCTAAAACAAACAAACAAACAAAACAACTTCCAAAAATGCTGGTGTTAAAGATGATTCAGTATCACATGACACTTCCTAAATGAAGCCATAGGTTCTTCTCTCTTCCAAAGTGTTATAACCTACTCATTGAAGAACTATGTCTTCCTGCAATTCTACCCAACTTATGAAGCTAATTTCACTATAAAAGTCAGCTCTCAGGGACATCAGGTGGATCTGCACCACTCTCCAAGGACTGTGACAATAAAATAATAACTGGATTAAATATGCACAATATATTCATCTATGTAAATAATAAATATCCTTTATCTTTTTACCTGCTTTACAACGTAAATAAGGAAACTAACTAAAATGGAGTTGGGGGGGTTCATCATAGAAATTATTTTTTTGGTGAGTATGTCATACCTGTTTTTTCAGTGAGTTAAACTCAGTTTTCAAGGCAACTTGCTTCCTCAAATATCCAAGCTGCCTACTAAAAACTCAAAGCACGTCTATTTGTATGCAAAATTTTTTTAAAATTGAGTATTTAAAACCCAGGATACAAAAATGTGAAAGGCTCCACTCAGCCTTTTTATACAGGTCCAGTTTTGCTTTTGGGGCATGCTGTTATTGATCATGTCTTGTAGGGATACATCTTAAATGTTATCTGGTTTTACAGACAATACTGGCATGGCAACCCATCTTCCATTCTGTCATATGATGAGAAACTTGTGAGATGAATAAAATGAAAACATATTTAGTGGATATGAAGATATGAATATATTATGCATGATAGAGATCAATCTGCTAGAATAAACATCAGCATATAGTGTGCAGGCAGTTTCTTTAACACGGAAGTTCACATGCCAGTCTTGGGGTTTTTTTTTTTTGTCTACTGAAATTTGGAACTGTGCGCTCTATCTAGTCTGTGCGCTATATAAACCTCAGTGAGTATAAGTGGTGAGCCTTTAGGACATTCTTAGTTACATTACGAGTGCTAAAATCTAAACGGACATCTCAGATATCTTCATATGCCAAATTACAAATAACATAACTTAAAAAAGCAAGTAAACTGCCATGTTTATCTTTTTGTGAACACTACTCTTAAGTAATGCTGTACTCCAATTTTACCTGCTGGAATGAATTAGACACAGCTACTTGAAATCTGAATTGCGGAGTGGCAACTTCTTTATATTTCAAGCCATATACCTCTGCAACATACTTTTTCTTCTTTCCTGCATTCTCTAATTTTCAGGTTTTTACTACATAATTTTATTCTATGAATATTAACAACACTTTACGCTACTGATACCTGGTGCACTTTTCGAGAAAACTAGCATACAGATGGCAGCTAATCTACCAAAAACTTGACAATTCATATTAAAAAGCAGATAATGTAGCAAGGTAATGTAGTAGACCTGTGTAGATTCCCAACTACAGACTCAACAGATCTCTGTATGCAAGACTTCCTACTACAGACTCAAACAATCCTTGTAACTGATGAGTGTGTGACACGGGGCAACTAACTCGTTTGAACTCTGAGCCTCAACTTCCTTTGACATCAGGCATTATTTTTTTTGAGTCATGTTTGTCCTCACACCTTGTACCTCTCCCTTCACACATTATCCATGTGGTTCATGGATGAGGAAAGAGCATGGAAAGATACTGTGCTGTTTAGGGTGATCAATAACAGTGTGTTGAAAATGACTTAACACTTTTGTTCTCTTTTTTCTTGTAAAGGTGAATGAAAAGCTTTAACTTTTGTGGCTGGCTGTTGCACTGTCTAATCTCAGGTGTTCATCTCTTTGCTTCAAAGGGTCTCTCTTTCCACACATACTGACTAGCAGAGTGACCTGCTGAGATCATTTGACATTAACCCAAACATAAACAACGGGTTCAGTGTCCACCCCCATGTAAATGAGGAATAAATCTTTGCATATATTAAGATGCCCTCTCAGAACCCCAACATCAGTAATCTCAAATGTTGAAAGAATCAGCCTTCCCCAACCTCTCCATCGTGCAAAATTAAAGACATATTTTTGATAATACAGGCAAATTTCCTGAATTTGCTTTCTGCTGGTTCCCCCCCGACTTCCTTCATGTTATCAGATTTTTTTAAGTAAGCATGAGACATTCAACCTATTTAAATGAAATCTGTGATTCCCTGGCAATAACATAATTTCAGCACCTAGTATTGTGGGATGAATGGCAGTAATCGTGAGACTCATGACAAATTAATGAGCATTTTTAACACTGGGATCTCAATTTACTGTAGAAAAATTTTCTGCATAATCAGTCTACACAGTTGTTTTTCTTATATTCATCACCCCCCTAAAGAAGTTAACTGACTCATACAAGAAAAGTCAGAGGCAGGAGCATGAGAAAACAACCGGTCGTTTGACCCTCTCTTTTTCTGAAGAACCACATTCTCTTGATTAGACAAATAGAAATCGGATTACAAACATGTTTGCTTTGCACTAAAGCTGTCAACTTTTGAAAATTCAGAACTTCTCAAAAATTCAGGAGTACCATATGTGTTTTTGTTCTTGGCACTAGGGCATGTATTTACACTACAGGTCAAACGACATTTTGGGGTATCTGACATTCAGTTCAACATACTGTATTTTAAGTCAGTAGAGGGCTCTCTGAGAAAAGAGTACAATGAGTCTATGGCTATGGCAGGTGAACTAGAGCATAGTAATTCATAACAGGTAGCTGTTTCTGACCAAGGAAAGTATGAGGTCTTACAAATATTAAAAACTTTATTTCAACACCCCCCTTATAATTTAATATTGTTTTATTTACTCTCAGTATAGACAATACTGATTAGGAAGTAAAAGTGATAGTGAACAAAATATGAATTCTCCCTCTTTGCAGGTATCCTGTGTACAGCAAACAACACCTAACTAATTGCATTACAGTGGCAGACAGCATTAGGCATCCCGAAAGTTACATATTAAGATATGCCAGAATTATGGTAGCTTGGGCTGCTTACTCTAGAGTACAGAAGGTGTACAGATGATCATATGCTACATCTTCTACACGGCTCATGATGAGATTCTGAGGCACTGAGAAATTAAGGTCAAAAGTATTCTCTTAAGTGATTAATTTGCTTAAAATCGAATTTGTTGGCCAAGTTAGTAATATACAGCACTTAGAGCAGTGAAAGTACATTTTCTAGAGATTTCATTCACAGCTGGAAGGGATCATTCATCCCACTGCTTTCAATTACTTGCACAAAAAAGAAACTCATACTTATCTCTGCTTTGTTTTCTGTGTACATGTAGGAATTCCTACATTTTAAATTATATTTATATAAAGTATATAAAGCATGTACATTTTGTGTCTATTTAAATGCATTTATGTGAAACTTCTAATATGTGTATATTAAAAATATATTTTAAATTGTATTAATTTCTAGTGAGCGATTATACCCCTTGCCCTGGGTTATAACTCCGTAAGGTTATACAGAGTTTCTTTCCACTCACTTCTACCTTCTATCCAGATCACCAGTGAAAGGGGTGTGAGTGAGGATATCAAGGGGTCATCACAAAGTGGCAGAGAGCAATCCTCCTCTCTTCACCCAGCGGGCAGAGGTGCCTTGTGTCCTGTGAGACACCACTGTGCTCTGGAGCTCACTGGTAAGGGACATGCCAGACACCAAGAGCACAAACAGGTTTCAGATGGGACTAGACAGACTCATGCAGGGCAGTCCACTGCTGTCTACTAAAAATTATGCTCCAGATTCAAACTTCAACTGTGGTCATGGGGGAAATACACTTCTGAGGCATTTGTCACTAGCTACCGTCAGAGCCTGGGAACCGGGCTGAAGCCTTGCCCATTGTGGCAGTTCTCACACTCTTCTTACCACAGCAGCAGAGAACAGGGATTATTAACTCAACTTCCAAGATAATAGCCTTATCGAGTTAGCCTTGGCACTGCGTAAATGAACTTGTACTCAATCTGGTTTGTTTGGAACTGAGGAAGAGCAATTTTGTGTCTGTGCAGAATACACAGGGTTAATGCTTACACAGGAAGCCATGAAGTTAATTCTAAAGCACAGTTCCTTATGTGAGCAGTGTAGAGGTGTAGCTAGAAAGGGAGAGTTTCTCAAGTGCTTTATTCTTATTTTTTCTGCACATAAACAGAAATTGCATGTCTTTGAAGTATGCAGGTAAGTAGCAATAATCTTGAGAAGAGTTTATAATCATGTATTTCATATTTATGTATGTCAAATTCTAGTGGTATCTAGGTGCAAAGAAGTGTCGAATTAACTTCTAGAAGGGCCACTAGATTCAAACCTCTTATTAAAAAAAAGTTAGTCACTTAGACTTTTCCCTAGTGTGGGTAGTTATGAGCATGCAAAAGGATGTAACAGAATGCTCTTTTGCACTATGAGCTTCATGAGCTCTGGGTGAAGAGGTCACACGACGACAATGCAAATCTTTACATCGTTACAAACCCTCACGCTAGATTTCTTAAAGAGAATTTTAAAGTTTGTTCAAGCATTAATTCTTTTTTATCTCCAACTTTAAAGCTAGGTTGCTTTGGTTACCAGCTGCAGACTTTGAGAGTGACAAATACAGAACATTTTGCTTTAAAGCTGAATAATTTGCAAATAGCATTCTCATAAACCAAGATGCTATCGTTACACAGAAAGTGACCTTTTAAATGCCTTCACTCTCTGACCCTTTTCAGGTATAGCAGGAAGAGGGGAAACTAGTGCTAGATCCTTTTTAAATAAGCAATGCTAACTGCCTGAAGCTGGTTACAGGCAGTCCTGAGGAAATAGATATAGCTATTGTTTTTGGTAGAAAGAGAAGTATATAACAAAATTTGAAGCAAAATTTATTTCCACACATCAGAGGCAAAGATCTCTAATGACAATGATCATGTACAGAAATTGTATCTTGGATAGATCTTTACTACCTTAAACCAAAACTACATAGCTTATTTTTTTATTTGCATGTGTAATACAGACATTCAAAGGATAAAACATGCAGCTAGCTAACAGTGCACACACTTTCAGACAAGAAATGTTAAGTATTTTTTCTAGTTTAAGCCATAAAGGAAAGTTTAAAGTTAAAGAAAGTAAATGTCATCTCAGAGTAACAGAAAAGATATATCAGTGTCAGCTCCTGTGTATTGGTATGAAAACACCGGATGCTGGGATTAACAGCTTGGACATTTAGTACATAGTTCCAGAAATCATCACACTCTTCCATTCTACTAAAGGCCTTCATTGTGTTTGCTACCAGTTAGTCAGCACCTTTACCTGACTTATGTATGTGTGTAAGACTCTAATCAGGATGTTAGCACAACGCCCTCCTTACTGACGATACAGGATAATCAAAGCACAAGATGATAGGACTCAGCAAGATAATTGATAATTTTGTTAACAGTTGCCAGACAGTTGCCTGGGTCCTGCTGGTCTATGAGCCTTACAAGTCAGACAGTAACAACTAGCAGATAAAATAAGCAGCAGTGCAAGTCTGCATTTAATCACCCAGGTTCACAAGCACTCTACAGAAATATAGATCAGCCTAGCAAACAGTATGCTGTCTTACAGTCCTAATTAATCAAAGTATCTTCTCATATGCTTCAATACATGCATGAACCAAGAATCTTCCTGAATTAGGACCAATCCCAGGATCATACATTCAAGGACATCCAAGTACTTGCTAAGTTTCTATTTGATCTGTAAAGTCAGTTCGTACGCTGAATCTGCAGGACTCAGTCTGAAACTTGTGGCATTGTTAAAAACTAGATAATAGTCATCAGAGGAGTGCAATAATAAAGAAATCTGCAATAGGAAGCTTCAACCACAGCTTTCAGTTTAGACCTCGATATCATCTTTTTAATCACTCCCCTCTTACAGAAATGGATTTGATTTAATTGAACTCCTAAAAAAAAAAGTCTCTAATCACACTTCATCAGCATGCAATTATTATTCAAAGGAAACCATATGTACTATTAGGCCCTTTTAATTAAAATAATGCATATAATCTGCTTCAGTACCTAACAGTCATTCTTCTTGATGTTCATTATTCTTTTTCTTCCATTATTGTGACAATACATTTTTTTCCTATTTTTCCTCATCTCTCCCCATTTCATTTATACACTTTTTCAACATTAACGATCATGATATCAGGACACTGAGATGCGTTAATATGCCATCATCTGAGATGCGTTAATATGCCACCATCCTTAAAAGCGCATTGCATAGCATGACCTTCAAAATGTGTCAGACCTGACTATGGAGATTTGCGAGAAGAGGATGACAAAATGCTGTAACAGGAGCCTTAAACTATACTCTGTTTTGTCTGAATTTTATTTGCATTTACGAAGTTTTCTAAGTGGCCCTACATAAAGGACATATAGGACATACACTAGGCAACAGTCAGTCCTTAGAGAAAGAGAGACAGGATTTGGGAAGAACCAGGCACAATGGATGAAAGAAATGGAATCTAGGAGTTGAAGAACCTGAAGAAAAGCATCAGTCAGGGGTTGAAGCAATGGTTCCTTGCGGAACTTGGAAAACTTGGACAGTCAATTCAGCATCGACTCAATAGAATAAGCATTATGAAAAGATTCATGAGAACATTACATATTAAAGTCTCCCTATCGTCTCAAACTCAGGAAATCCAAGATATTTAATGGTTGTAGAGAGAAAATATTGTTCTTTCCTCTCTTACCACCTCTTGATGCATAGGTACCTCAAATTTTTCCACTTAGGTCACCCTAATCAGTAAGGACTGGAGCACTGACAGTTCATTAAACATGACAGAGTAGCCCTGAGGGAGAGCCACTAGTGAACTACAGTGCTGAAGATCCAAGGGAAACTGAAAATACGTAGTTCTGTAGTATATAGCTCAAAGAAAAGACCCATAAACATTAACAGACACATTCCACTTCAGGGGAGAATTGGATGGATAATATACTGAGGCTACCCCCAGACACCAGGATACACTCCAGTACCCACAAAGAGGCTCAATTTTCTTGTTAGGCAATTACTTCAATCAGGGTTTCATTCTGCTCTTGGATATACTCACATGGTTGTTACCAAGCCAGAAAGGTATTTAAGCTTCTTAGTGGTATCATGATTCAAAGATGCAATTTCTGTGAATTTTTCATAGTACTTTTCAAATCGGAATATTCAAACTTCAATGTATACTGTGCAAGACACATAGAATAAGAAGTAATCAGTTGACTTACATTAATAATTTGAAATTTAAATCCCAAAAGGAGATCTCATACCTCCTCCTGTAATTAAATAGTATAACTTAACAAATAAAGGTGGGGGAAGATTGGTTGTTTTATTTTAAAAGGAAAAAATTAATTAAAGATGAATATTTTGGGACTGAGCAAGCTCCCCTCAGGTTTGGGGAAAATGCCAAGTCTGACAAACTCTTTGAGCCTTAGGGAATCCCAGGTCAGTTTGATGAACCTACTGAAGTATTTTATAATTAGCTGGCATGCTCCTGAGGCTACCAATTTACCTGAAAAAGAAACTCCCTCACCTTTCAAACTTGTCGCTGAACAGCAATGAATAAAGAGCTAACAAATAATGTTTCTCATCACAGAATATTTATATAACTGGAGAAAGAAAACTCAGAAGAATGTCCTGTGCTACAGAATGGCCCTCAAAATTCATAAGAAACCCTAGCAATAAAACTCAAACTATCTGAAGGTAGAATTGAGATTTATTACTACATCTGGGGCTGTAATAATACACCTGTTACTAAGATAGTCAAATTACGATGACCATTTCATTCCGCTGCACCCTATCTTTATGTGGGCTCTGTATTAAAATGATAAAGGCAGCATGCTATAATGGCAACAACAAAGATTAAATAGAGAAGCACATTTTAAAAGCATATAATCTTACAACACTGCAGGAAATGTTACTACTTGTTCAAATGACAGCAGTTGCTGTTAAGAAAAATACAAAATAAAAAAATCAATGTTTACCTACAGTACTGCACCATAGTTCTCCAGGTAGTACCTGTTTTAAATATCTTATTATTTATAATTACCATTAGTGTCTAAGCGCCAAAAATACATTACATGTCTCAGAAAACAATTCAAAAGACATCTACTCTAAAAGGCTTGTTGCCTACCTTAAGCTTATCCAATAGAATCAAACAAAGAAGCGGGGGTATGGCATATGAAAGGCAAAGGTTACTCGAGACTATCTGACAAGCCTTGTTGTAAGGACAACTCAAAGCTCAGGACTCACCTTGTTGGTAAGCATTATATTTTTGTTCGCTTCTGGTCTTGCTATTGATTCCATAACTTTTGTTCTGGCTTAGCTGAATGCCTATTTGTCTTCAGTTTTAGATTAACTTTATGGAACAAATGAGTTCATCATAAGAGATCTGAATATGGGCAAATAGACAAGGAGACAAGTTTTGCCTGACAGGTAACAACAAGGATGGAGATCTGATGACTGTACTGAAAGAAGAAGATGAAAGGGATGTTGTTGAAGAGACTGGAGAGTGGAAGACAAGGGGTTTGAAAAAGGCAAAAGATTTAGAAAGAAAAACAAGTTGGAATTTGCTGCACAACATAAACAGGACCCTGGAGAATTTCTGAAAGAGAAGGTGGCAAGATTAAAAGGACAGCTGAGGAAGATCATTTTGGCAACACCACTATTGGTGGATTGCAGGGAAAAAAAAGAGTTGCAAGGCACATGTGTCAAGACAAGAGAAGATTACAATGCAGACAAGTGGTTTGATCATGAGGCCAGGGAGAAAAGGATGGATTTTTAGAAATACTATAGAATGAAAATGTATCAGAGGAAAATACTTGGCAATGTCCTTCAGCATACTGTAATCAGTGTGTACTCAGCATAATATCTCCACACTATGTAAAATTCCAAATAAAGTATCCCCCAAACTGAAGTAGTACTGCAGAATATGGCATTGATATATAGTGAACAAATTAGTGGGAGTGCTGACAGTATCCAAAGTGATACATGCATGCACGTGTGTGTGTAAGTGTACTTGCATACATAGATCAAAAACTTATCTCAAAATTCTTCTGTATGTTAAAATTGAAGACAGATGCAGTTACAGATAAAATTAAGATTTTCAGACTAAATTAAAACTTTTGAGGCTCTAAGAATTTCCTTTTTTCCCCTCTTCAGTAGAAAGACAATGTATAAGCATTTGATGTACTCTGAATAGCTTTAAACTAAATGTAAATAATCTTCAAGAGTTTTGATATCAGAGTGAAATTTTTAGAACATTTTGCACTATGTCTACATTGTACATCAAAAATACAAAACACACTTTAAAGTTTTTCATTTGTATATTCAGAGAAACTAAAAAGCCCTACAGAAACTGTTCTGCTCTCTTGGGTATACCATAATACTGTAACAGCTTCCGAACCTTAATTAACAATATTTGCATCCAAACCTCATCCAATAATAAGGATATGGGGCATTTCTGGGGTGAGGAAGTGATCAGGATGCACACTTTAAAAAAAAAAAGAAAAGTTTTCATTTCTGGACCTAATGAAAAAGACAGACTTTAGAATTCACTCAGTAGCCAAAAGTAGTCAGCAGCATGTTATGTCACAAAGTCCGTCTAAATTAATGCAAATAAAAAGAACTATGTGTAGTCAGTACAAGCCTTATGTTAAACACTCAAGGTCAGCAGAACTCTTAACATATAGTCTCATCTCTTGTGTCTTACTGATTAAAGGCACTGTGACTGAAACCTGACTTTAAAAACCAAAGCAAAAAATTTCCAGAATTAATTTTGACTTTCAGTCTGCTAAGAAGAATCTACTTGGGTCATTGGAGATGTTAACTGGAGTATGTGTTTCCCCACCTCAGGTTAGACGACAGGTACTAAAAAGAGCTGCTAACTAAAAGGGATAGAGTCAGCAAGCCACTAAGATCCCACACTGCTTATCTGCCAGTACCACCAGTCACTTCCGAAAATGGAACTTGAGCTTTGGAAAAATCTTTCAAAAGCAACTACTGGCTCAAAGACATGAGTGGACACCAGGCAACCTTAGCTCTTACCTCACCTCTGATATTGTCATCCCTTCACTCACAATCTCCTTCTCTGGGAAAGTGATCTTATTTACCTCACAGGGGTTAAAAAAAAAAAAAAAGTCAGCAAAGCATAATTATATACTATCAATCTGTATTCAGTTTCAATGATCTTTGGATTAGGCAGTTCAATACATTTTATAAACAATATAAACATATTACTGTTGCTGTTTAGCAGTGTAAAGGATGTGTTTTGCATTTTTCTCTTCATTACTCTCTGAATTAAAACCACTAAGCCTTGCAAAAAAAGCAACGCAACTCAGTCTCAGTAGACTAAAACAGCCAAACTGAGAGAAAGTGAGCAAGAGCTTCTTTCTTAATGTTAAAAATGTTTCTATTAAAACCATGTGACTGAAGATCATCTTAAGTATTTCTTACATGACCTCTAAAAGCAAGATTTTTAGTTCTGCTGCCTTTTGAGACACTATGAAAGCTAAGATTATTGGAACAGACAGTAATTTTAAAGTTATTAGTTTTTCATTCTCAAAGTCACAGTTTAATCATTTTTAAGATCCAACTAGTTGTATAAGAATGGAAGCTTGAAAGTCCACTACAATGATGGAAAATATGGTAAAAATAGTTCAGGAAACACAGTTACCGATCAGAGAACTGCAGAACTTTACCACAGTATATACTTCCCAATGGCTTTGCTTCTGTTCTGTGGAAAATACAGGCAAATCATACACCTCAAAAATGAAAAGTCAGGGCATGCAGGACCTGACTAATGAGTAGCTTAGCATAAGTTCAAGTAGTCTGGAAAAGCTCAGGCAAAGGTTGCGAAGAATAAATGGTCACTAAATTTTTTTCTAATAAAGAAAGATCCCAATGAATTAAAGAGGACTGAAAGTCCTGACTCTGAAAGTCAGGCTAGAAAAAATATTTTCTTCTGTCAGTATTAAACTTTGGTTACCTTCTCTCCAAACGGCTTGAATTGCTTCATGCATTCAAATAAAACTCAAAAGTTGGTAGAAAGACTTAGCTTAATATCCAGGATGTGCTTTCTATCGTTTCTATGAAAATTTCGGGAATTGTCCAAGCTGAGAATAGAAACTTTAACTGTCTTCAACTCTTATGACCTCTGGAATTCCACTGTTTTCTTTGCCCTCTCACGAAAATGACCTGTAAATCAAATGACTATATTTCTTCCTCTTTTCTTTCCAATTTTTCATGACTGCTTCCATGTTCCTCCTATGCCTTATATAAGTGACACATGAGACCTACGTTCCGATGGAGGAAAAGCTGAGTTTTAAAGTAAAGTGCTCCTCAGGTTAATACCCTGCCAACAGCCTCTAACAGAAATGCACGAAGTACATGAAAAGGACTATGGACAGACATGTCCCAAATAAAAAATAAATGCAAAAGTAAACTTACACCTTAAGGTGTTAACATAGAAATGAAATTAAAATAATCTCTCATAATAGAGAGATTCTGGAGGAGGGTTCTCTGTGTATGTCCCTTTTAAATTGCTGTTTAAAAATTAAGGTGAGAATACTAACTGAATTGCTGTTATGTATTTGAGTGTCTGGAACATAACTTGCAAGTAATGTAGTGAAGAGAAACACATGATTATGCAAGGTATTATATATTTCAATAATCTGTTTAAAAGTCATTTACACAACTTTAACAGATTACATTAGACAATATGAAAGTAGGAAAAAATAAATGGGAATGAATATATGGAAACTGCTTGTTAGCAGCTTCTTGATAACAAAAGTGTTCTGCTTATAAAGCATCCTTAAGTACAACCAAGGAACCCTACTTTAGTACTGTTAATGAAGACATTTTGCAGTGTCCTAGAAGATTTATAGTCAGTATGAAGATGCTGTAGGTAAGCAAATTAAGAAGACAGACAGTACAACCAGGTTGCAATATCTGAAATGCCATGTTGCCAGATTCCTCAAACATGAATTGAATCTGGAGACTCATCTTAGTCTCATGTAATAAGTGTACTGATTTCAGTCTAATTGATGTGTTATAGTGAATCGCCTTTTCTAGTTTGTATAGGCTGTGTATCCAGCAAATGATCACTGTCCAGGATTACAGACCAACGCTTTATAGCAGTGCGGACTGTGATAGCGTTACTTTGGTCAATTATGTCCTTGCCTTCCAAAAGTACTGAAACTCTAAGACGTTTCACTAAAATCCCTTTTTCTTAAGTACAATAAAAGGCATGATGATATAAATAGCTTTAAATGAGATTAGAAAGTCATGACGAGTAAAGGTTTTAAGGTAAAGAGGTGTTTTTTGTTGTTCCTACAATATTCTCAGACGACCAGCTCTATTACTATGATCTATATCAGTGAACCAATTCAAGCTGGAATCTACAAAACTTGAAGGTTTTTAACGAAATGAAACATATTTCAGCAGCATATGTCATAGCTTTTCTAAGTGATATACAGAGCACGTATACATTCTCCACCAAGCAGAAGCAAGTTTTTCATTTCATATATGCTCATAGTTATCTCAAACTTACATGTAAGTCTTAATAGTAACTAATGAGACAAAGAAAGCACAAGCAGTAAATAGAATCATACTGCTTTCAATATGGTGACACAGTGAAAATTACAGAATATGAAGAAAGACAGTATGGGCCTTTACAAAATGTTTCTTGATAGTTTCTGAAAAATCAAAAAATAGGAAAAAACCAAAACCTACCCAGCTGCATGCCTACTAGGTATCAAACAGTATCTTATTGTATAGCAAAATTATCCCTAAACAAGAACTAGGCTACTGGACAAAATATCTCCACAGAAGCAGGACAACTGAATTCTCAATTTAGTGCAAGAACATGGTGAATTTCTTATTATTGTTTCTGCTTCTTTTTGTCCTCTCCAAATGCTAGAACAGAGTAAAAGTACATAGTCTGAACTATAAACAGAAAAAAAAGTTTTAAAACTGAATGCGCTGAGCAAAACAACACGTTTCCATTTTTGTTTCCATTTTCCATTTCCTCACCAAGAGTCTCACTTCCTTGCATTGGTTTCTAAACCAATTTTGAAGCACCTCAGTGACTATGAGAATCATTAAGAGCAAAGTCAGAACTTACTAACGGGCAAAATATACAATAATCTTCCTAAAAATGCAGTAATAAGCAAAAATAATCAAAGCCTCCAGATTTGCTATTACTGCAAATAATATCGGTTTTCACAATGTTTTTGTGTAAATAGTGCATCTGGGAGAGCTGATACCTTCAAACAGCCAGCAACCGCACTCTGACTAATAGTATGCTAACCAAAATCAGTGGCTAGTTGTGGTAAAAAAATTGCATGTATACCACCTGTCACTATACAGAAAGCATCATACGCCTTTCAGCTTTAGAAATTTATTAAAATAGCTTATGTACTATATACAAGCTCACTTAAGTTCAGTGTCTTAGCTCTGGCCATTTGGCCTGTGCTCAAGACCAGAATCTGGCAGTCAGCACAGCTCCATCAACATAAAACAAAACAAAATGACCACATTCAAGTCCTGAGGAGAAAGCGCTCCTACTCTTCAGCTTCACTTTCCCCTAGAGACCTGGGACAGGCAGAGTTACAGAGAGAAATGCCATAAATAGCATCACTCCACTACTAGTGAATATATTGGGAAACAACTTTATGCACTCTAATATTTTCTGAGGGTTGCCATTTTAAAAACTTCGTATATATTTGTAAGTATTGATCTCTTCTGCTTTTAAAAGTCCACCAGGGAAACTTACCAGCAGTTTATTGTGCATATAAATGGAAGATGAAAAGTAGATTGTTAAAACTAACATATCATCTGTTTCTGGACAGGCGGAATGCTTAAGATATTAAATGGGACACAGATTTATAGCTCTTTATTTTGGAACTAGAGCTCAGTTCTTAAAAATGTGCCCATGTAGCTACTGTCTTCTGTTACATAATTGCAACACAACTGTCCAAAGCTTGTCAGAATTTGGGTGCTTCGGCCAACGTTAGAACCTGTTTTCTCCAGCAAGCAAGAAAATAATTTCTCTTGTCAGTATACGACTGCTGAGTAAGTCAAAAGTCAAGCCCTTCCAACTCACAGGACACGTCTCTTCCAGTGGTATACTTCTGCAAGCTGAAGTGCATCAGCCAAGTACCTTTTAAAAAAACCCTTCACTCTCCTACAATGTGGTCTGGAAAAACAGTGACAGTAGAGCCCAGCAGGAAGCACAGAGAGGAGAAAAACTGCATGTTCCAGGTATAGGTAGAGTTTTGCTTTTAAAAAAAAATGCTGAATCTCTTCTCCGACAGCTAGTCAATGAGAGACTGATGATACAGTAACTCTAACAATATGATGAGATAAAAGCACTTGCTGTAAATTCAGACATTGACTGTACCCAAGTATCTTAAGATTTATTTTTGCTTACTTTTGTTTCACTAAGAAAAGCAAATGGCTCTAGAGTATCCTTGTCCTTCCTTAGCAAATACAGATTAATTAAAAAATGTGCCAGATAAACAGAAACAAGATTTTAAATGGAATTCTTTCTTTAAAAATTAATCTTATCTGTTAACTACATATTGTAATTTGGAAAATAATAAGCTCTCTGAGGTAGACTATAATCAAATATGTTATAGAGTGATACTGCCATATTTAATGTGGCAGCATCCACAAAAACATGGTCCATACCACAAAAATGGATGTTATGATATTATCACATTGTTTCCCATTCTGCAACTTTTCACAGGCGTGATAAGAAGGTGCTCTAACAGGTAATTTGTGTAGTGCAGGTCACGAACTATCTTGTTTTGGATACACTCTGCAGAGATGTATGCATTTTTATGGGGTTTGGTATGAGTGTTCAGAAGTAGATGGAAAGTTCATAATCAAGACATAAATACCATCACACTCTTGTTCCCTTCTTTCCTGTCATGACTGTGTTTTCTGAGTTTGTTTACTTCTAATACAGTAGAGAAGAATACAGTAATATTTCTGTATGGAGTTACACCCCTTCAAATCTCTAGACATAAACAGGAGTGATCCAATTTCCAACAAAAAATCAGTGGAACAAGAGCCTTTCAAAGAAATATAGCCATATTCTTAATGGGGTAACTAACAATCAAGTCAACATTGCATTGCCAGTTAAATATAATAAGGCATAATGGGAAATTTTGAGAAGAAATTATTAGCTATAATTTTTTTTAAAACATTCAAACATAAAAATCCTTCCAGTGAAGGATGTTTTAAAGTTTTGAAGAAATTTTTTTTTTTTAATTGATTACTTTAACAAAATCTGCTTAATATTTAATTTACTTAACTTTTTTCACATGTAGCTATTTTTATGTGGGTTTCATTGATATAGCAGTACTGTTTGGAACAGCAAATAACTTACTAATTTATGGTAATGCTCTATTTCAAATACAGTGATGTAAATGATGCATTTAGAATATACAGTTTCTAAGATACACTGGTTTAGAAAAGCATTTGAACAAATATCTGTAACACACTTTATCTGGAAAAAAATTGTTACTTAGAAAATAACTAGGAAAAGTTCCATATGACAAATACTTGTTTCTCCCTGTCCTGTGAGATTTTACTGTGGACAGCGATTTTTTCCTGCAAGAGAAAAGGAATGCAAATGAAAGATTCCCAAAAAAGAAAAAAAAAGGGAGAAGACAGTAGTTTTGATTAATTCATATCCTTAACATTCAGCATTCAGTCCTCCACATTAAGCAAAATATCTATCGAGTTACAAACAAGTTTTTGTATTTTTCTATTTTTTTGGAAACCATGATACAATGTCATTATGGTTTTGGTACTTCAGCATAAAGAGAAATGCTTCATTCTCTTTACCTCATTAGGATCTCATGTGAGGCTCCTGTCAGCTGCAAGTTTGCTCAGTTTATCTCAAGAAAAAAAGAAGAAAAAACCTTAAAATTTTCCTTAGATATGTCAATCAAAAAGATTGCACTAGCTGGAACATCAAGTTCAGAAGAATATCATTCATGTCAGCTAATGCAGAATCTTTATGTTGTCCCATTTTCTTCATCACTTTTGGACAAGATGAAATTTATGTAAAGGCCCAACCTCACCCTGCAATTACCCCGAAATCAAACTGCGCTATATAAAGGTGTTCAGTCAATGATTCCAACACGTATTTCTCTTTACGTGCTATTTTCTTAGCTGAGAAGTACTTTCTTTAGGATCACAGTTTCACAAAAGATAAAGAGTATTCAAATTTGAATTGGCCAGGGAGAGCAGGCAATCTTAAAGCATTTCCTTACTTGGCTGTGTGAAAATTATTAGAATTCCCAAATTCTGGGGATTTATCTCAGGTTCCTCTGCAGGCTATGTTCATTTATATTCAAATGAACTGCTTTCTTTCCAGTCATGTAGTAAAGATATACTCTCCTTATTCACTTTCTTTCATGTAGCTATGTTTTTATTGTATTTGCAATAGTTGCTAAACTAAACAGCACATTGTATCAGGTCTTTAATTCTAAGAGACGTACCTGTTTTAATGTGCTCATATAATTTTACAATCTCTTAGTCATCATCATGTTGTCTTTTTTTATTACAATATAGATGTTAGAATGGCAACTGTTAATATTTGAGACTGTAGGATTTTTTTTTTTTTTTAATGTCAAAATAAAAGCATTGATCATTTGAGATCAGAGTGCTGCTCTAGGATCATGGCTCTTTCTTTAAGAAGGCAGCTCACATGAATGAGCTGAAGAGGAATACAGCCATTTCAAGGAACTTTTAAAGCACTGTGTTCTGTGGTTCCAATGAACGCGGTGCCACCTCATGCAACGTGACGTATCAGGTGGTAAACTAACTATATTTCATTTTGCCGCCATTTTAAATAAAAGCTAGTGATAGAGATGCAAAGTGTGTTTCTCACGAAGAGTTTAGCTCTCTTGTTTTGTAAAAGCTGGTTAATGTTGATGTTTGGATCAAACATATTTCTAGAGCCAATTATTAAACATGTACTGTGTGCTGCTGGGGTACCCAGCTTATAAATCATGAGATTTCATAAAGCTGGCTTAAAACCCATCGGCACTCCCTTTCCAGACTTGTGAATAGTCTTAGGGAAAAAGCATAGCAGAAGGCATCCACACAAACAATGTTATGGTTACAGTCCTCTTCTCGGCTACCCAGAACACAAAAGGGAAAAACTTTAAATGGCTATATAGGGGAATCTCTTCTTTGTATCTGATAAACCAGATATTTTCTGGTTGTAGAAAATAATTAGTTGGCAGTGCCAGTCAAGCCAAAACAATACACCTTTGAGCATATAGCTTTCTGTTACAAACCTGATATTAATTTGTCTTTAATTTACTTGTATAATTTCCCCAATTAAATAAACTGTGATCATTTAACCATAGATTGTGGTAAGCAACACGGTTTGCAAAAAATGAATAGCACAACAAAAACACTAGAGTCTGAGTAACTAAATAGCAATCCACTCTACAATTCAAGTCTGACCAGATTTGTGGTTTAATTTAACTCTGAAACAGGGCTTGCTTAAACGTAGAGCACAGGAACTAATTTTCCTTACGGTACTGAGCAACACATAAAGCTGCATTATGAAACAAGTTTATTAATGGTAAATAAACAAAATGGTTACCTAATAAATTTGGGAGATGCAAATCTGCCTTCTCAGAGTTCGCTTTTCGCTAACTCACCATAAATACTGCCACGACTAAAATGGGAAGACATTTTTAGGAATTTCACTAAAACGTATACTTCCTTAAGAAACAAGTAATGCATATTAGATTTTCAGCAAATATTGTCCAAATGGATTTACTAATCCTAAAGCATATTTACAAACTCAGCAACAGATTCATAAAAATCGTAACAGATATGCAAATCTTACCAATAAATCCTAAATAAAGTTTTGATTTAGACATTTTTCCTGTACACTTTACAGGTACAAGCAATAGATTTATTTCTAAATCAGAATTTTGGGTCTCAACTGCTAGCATCAAAATTACACATACAGCCCTTACACATTAACTCATAATTAGGTTTTATAAAATCCAATCAGAACTTCCACAGTGAGTTCCTGAAGTCCAGATGTAACAATGAGTTTCATAAAAGGTGTTGTAGTCTGTTTCTCGTGTCTTCCTTCAAAGTTCAGAATAAATCACACTCCAGCCACAAAGCACCCTAGTTTTTTTGTAAAGCAGCAATTTGTTATTATTTGTCAAGTTTAGCCATGATGCTTCTACAACTACTGAAATAACAACAACAACAAACACAGAAAGGACTTTTTAAATTTAAGGCAAGTATTTTAAGCAGATCTAAGAATCAACTCGCAATAGCGTACGTAAAGAACTAATCTTCCTTGGGCCAATTTCAACACCCTTTCAGTTCAAATTTCAAAGCCTATCAAAAATTATGCTGTTGCTGAAATAACTGCTTCTATGCTACTCTCTGCATGCACTTCTCACTGTCATCCTTACACAGACATTAGAGCTTGTATGGCAAATCAGATCTGAGAGCTGAAAACAAAACAAACTCCTAAAAAGCAAAACCAACAACAAAACCAAATGATTACTTTTCAGTCAGATCGAATTTAATCCTGCTCACTCTGTGGTAGCTTAGGGGAACTGTGAAACTATGTCGTCAGCAACATTCAACTGATGGATACTTCTGATAATCTTAATTATTACATTAGTTTCAAAGCCTTTTGAAAATCCAATTCCAGTAACAGGTGCTAAGAACTTGACATTCAGCTCAGAATTTGATGGAATATAGGTGACAGGAAGGGAAGAGATAGTAAATCAGAAGTGATATATCAAAGACAGGGGGAAGAAAGTATTTCTTGTTATTTTAAGAATTTTTTACTTTTCCTGAGATACTTCTAAAAATAGGAAAAAAGTTGAACTGAAAACTTAAATTCCAATAGTGTTCTCCCACAGTAATCATGAGTTTTAAAAAGCAAAATCTGAATGATTAACACAGGCTGGCACATTGACAGATGCAACAATGTTAATTAAAATTAGATTCCTCAAAATGATATATCAAGGAAACAACTTACAGAGGAAATAAAAAAAAAAAAAAAATTATGCAATCTTCACCTTTGTGTTCCAAAGCTGTTTTTTAAAAAATTAAGCAATAGACCCCCTAGAATCATGACAATAAGCTAATTTGAGCACAAGCCAGTGAATTTTTGTTTGTTTTTTTTTGTTGCCTCGAAAAGTTGTGATAGAAAGTCTGCCAGTTTGTATACTGTACAACTATAAGTATGTTGAGCTAGAAAGCTGAGCTTTTGTGGATTTGAGTATTATTAAAAAAAAATTGAAAAAATTGTGTTACATTTAAAATATCTTAGAGAAAACATAGAAAATATCACTAAGCAGTCAACCTTTAGTAACACCTCTTTCTGTCAAAGTATTTGGATTTTGTGAAGAGTGTGTGTGTACTGTGCTGGTTTTGACTGGGATAGAGTTAATTTTCTTCACAGTAGCTAGTACGGGGCTACGTTTTGGATTTGTGCTGGAAACAGTGGTGATAACACAGGGATGTTTTCGTTATTGCTGAGCAGTGCTTACACAGAGTCAAGGCCTTTTCTGCTTCTCACCCCACCCCACCAGCGAGGAGGCTGGGGGTGCACAAGGAGTTGGGAGGGGACACAGCCGGGACAGCTGACCCCAGCTGACCCAAGGGATATCCCACACCGTCTGACATCACACCGTATGACATCACGCTCAGCATATAAAGCTGAGGGAAGAAGAAGGAAGGGGGGGTCATTCGGGGTGACAGCGTTTGTCTTCCCAAGTAACCGTAACGCATGATGGAGCCCTGCTTTCCTGGAGATGGCTGAACACCTGCCTGCCGATGGGAAGGTGTGCGCAGCTTTTGCTTTCCCTATCAAACTGTCTTATCTCAACCCCCGAGTTTTCTCACTTTTACCCTTCTGATTTTCTCCCCCATCCCACCGAGGGGAGAGTGAGCGAGTGGCTGGATGGTGCTTAGTTGCTGGCCGGGGTTAAACCACGATAGTATACATAGCTCAATTAAGCCAGTAAAAGCATGATTTTGCCAACTAAGTGCTTTATTTAAAAAAAAAAAAAAACAAAACACTTAAAAACTCATTAAGAAAACCAAAACCAGCAATTATATTTTTATGTCTGTCATGTAGAAAACGGAGGTGAAAAAAATTAACGATTGGTAATATCAGTGGTTATTTTTTGGATGGCATTTTTTACAAGAAGATCGGGCTAGTAATCAATAAAGGAAGCCTATTTCCCTGACAGTCACTGCCCAAATTTTTCCCTTGAGCTATTTAAATATCAGAACTTCTGAACACTTATCCAAGAAGTGAAATCTGTAAGGTTGCCTCACTCCAAATTAAAGAGGCTGTGCTGATACAATGCTGTTGATCAGAAAGGGAGTGAGTTTTAGTGTAACAAGATGTCACATTCACTCTAAAAGGATTAAAATCAGTTTGTATTCAAGTTTTTTCATACTTACTTTAATTACATGTTTGAAAAAAGCATTCACTTCTGACAACGCTGACGTATATCATTCTTAGTACATGTCAATTTTCATCTTACCTTGATTGCGCAGCCTGTTTTTTTTTTGGATGCTCCGAAATTCCAGTGAGCCTTCATGAATTTTGATGGATTAGCCATGCTATTCTCCCTGTGCAGGCAAGTTTGAGATAAATGGCTGGACAGACTATGACCTTTGGGCAAATTACTCTCCTTGACTACAATATATATTGATGGATTGTGTCAGTATTCATTTACATATTTGTCAGTTTCATTACCCAAATAATAAAACCCACACACTCCTGGCCCATCAGAATGAAAAGAGGGTATCATAAGTTATTAAGAAAAGGTAATCACAAAGTTCACATTAAATCTAATCAGAAAAAAACTTCATCGTGTAATTTGAAGTAAATAGTCTTATCATCCACATCAGTCAGATGCAAAAGTATTGCTATTTATTTGGCCATTTAAGAATTAGAATTATTTTGTCACAAGAAAGTAAATGTTCTCCCTTCAGAGTTCCATTCTTCTAAAGTTGTAAGTAAATAAATGTTGATGGATCATATCTGATGGTAGCAAAACAGAGATTATTTATAATTTAAAACAGATTATGTAAAACTTTACAATTATCTCAGAATATACACATGCATTATCCATGTACACCTACTACTGACATATCTAAGCAACAAAATAAATGGGCTATCCTTTCATCTACTGAAAAGACAAGAACTCTCTGAGGCTCAAGAATTATCACGTAACTATAAGAAAACACTACCTTTTCATGAATAGTTCTTCAAAGGAAGTATCATTCAGGACATACATTTCTTCAAAATAAGGTTAACAATAAAACTTTATCTCTATTTCTACATAATCTTACTAATTTTAGACGAGGAAAAGGCTGCAGCATACTAGAATATACTACCCAATTACTCCAGAACAATTTCTATCCTTCTTTCCTTCTATTCTTTGAAATGTTGTTTTCATTTATTGGTTACTGGACTCTTTTCTGAAAACATTTTTAGGTCCAAATGCTGTACTTTCTAATATTAGTTTAAATTTTGAACTAAAATTATTTCAATAGATAATACAGATGCTGTATCTTTGAAAATCAGTATCATATATGCATTGTTGGAATTAGGCTGCAATTTATGAAACTCCTGGCCATTAGTTTTACAAGAAGGTATTAAAATAAAAAATAGCTTCATAGGCAGTATATGATCTCTGCTTATGAAATAGAAATATCATTTCCACTGTAGGAAAGTACATATTTTGTATTGCTTTGGTTTTATGGTTAGATTGCTACAGATCATACCTAGCCCCTGGCCCAAGGAACTCCTGGTGGATGGAGTGATCATTCCTGTTGGTTGCTTAGATCTCATGCGCATTATGCTAACACATGGGTTTGAATCTATTCTGTTGGACTCAAACGGAAATGGAAAGGATCATACTTGAACTCGTTAGTCCCAAAGGCAAAACTGACCAGTAGAAGTCCAAGCTTATTTGCTTTTGCCCCTTCTTGCTATCCAAGTGGGAACAGTCTTATCTACCATGTGACTCTGGCAGACAGAAAGTCCTATCCAGTCATTAAGCAGTGACCTTTCTTCAGTAGGAATGCAGTCAAGAAGGTGGGTTTTGCTTTCCTAAACTACATGCTTAGACTAAACTCTTTCAACGTGGTTAGCACTTATTGTCTGGGACAGAGAATTAACTGCTTTTATAACATAATTATAACTAAGATCTGGTTTCAGGCTCACAGAGGTGAAACAGGGAGACAGACAGTATTCCCTACCCATAATCACTGCTTAACAGAACCTTTCTCTTCTCAAAGGTGCTGAACAGATCATAAAACCAAACTCTTGATGTTATTCCAAGACAATCTCTTCCTTTGTACACACTGAAATAAGAAGGAGTAGTTAGTTTAACGATCCCCACTGTTCCTGATACAGGATCTTCACTGCACAATTCTCTGAAAGACACTTCTCATTATTCTATAATTCTAGTTTAAGGCTAATCACCTCTTCTTAGTCTAACGTAATTGGTCTAATCTTAGCTGCTTTAATGCTAGAGTGTCTCAGCAAACTGGCAGTATTTATTTATTGTTATTGACCACACTCGTAATAAAACCAGATCAATAAACAAGATGTTCTTCCTGGGATTTTGTAATACCTTTAGCTTACATTCTTTTTTGACTCATCATAATTTTTTTTTAAGTATTCACTAGTTTTGTTTCACAACTTTTACACTTCCTGAAATTTCTTCGTATTGTCCAAGTGTATTTGAAAAGACAGTCTTCATTCATGCTAATTTTGCTATCCTTAATTTTAGGAAATGTATTAGAAAAGATGTAATTGTACTTTTTCAGTTGTATCTGATTTAAGCACCTGTATATCAACATACTAAGAGACAGAATAAAAGAAAACACAGGACAGGAGTGAACTACAGTTTCATAGACTGGAGTATGTTACAAAAACATCCTTAAGATTTTTATCGCTGAGAGTACATCAGGTTTCTCAAATACAACCAGAGTTACAAAACAATTCAGAACAAGAATTTCAAATAAAGATTATCTGCTACTGGAATCAGATTTTCACAGCACATCTATAATGAAGGCATCAAAGAGTAGGGTTTTTGAAACAGGCCCAGTCACTCCTATTACTGCCACATTGGCTGTAAAATGCAGGTAGAGAATTTCATGGTGTAGCGTATTGAAATCTGAAGTTCCGGCTGTTTATTTTGGCTCTTGACCTGTAATTAAGGGCTAACCTTCCAAAAATTTAACAAGTCTTTTTAACAGAAATTCTACACCTAACCTCACAAGTATTTAGAAGGATTTATAGAAGCACCTTTCTCTATATATTCAAGCTTGTATAACCTTTGGACCAGTTTCTTTCCTTCTATGGCTTGAAGAACTCAAATCTGCAACTTCCATTACCCAAAAGTATACTATAGCGTGTCTAGGCCACAGGCCATGCTAGACGCAAGTATCATACATCCCTAACAGTGAAGATGCAGCAAAGAGTCCGAGTGTCACTGATTCTGGAAACAGAACAATGAAAAAAGAGGAGTGTGTATTTGTCTCCTGCTGATTAGTGTGATAAGTGGCTGTCCTAGCTTCCACAATGTATAAGGTTTTTACATTAAACAGTGTTGATGTAGAACAAAGGCAATTCTTAGAGGGTCTGTGCTTTGCAGCAGAGTTATAGCTCCACAGTCCAAAAAGACTACTCTAGTAAATAGCCCTTGTTCAGGCTCCAATAGTCAAGAAAGAGTACAATTTTTATTCAGACATAAGTTTGTGCTTAATTCTTACTACTAGGTTCCTGCAGGCATCCCCCAAGCCAGAGCATAATGGGTTGGTTCTTAGGAGCTTTCTTCCAGGACACACATTTCTTCT
Source organism: Fulmarus glacialis (assembly GCF_000690835.1). Lineage (NCBI taxonomy): Eukaryota > Metazoa > Chordata > Aves > Procellariiformes > Procellariidae > Fulmarus > Fulmarus glacialis. The sequence goes on along the minus strand of NW_009200973.1, from coordinate 8,442 downwards.
TATCCACCCTGTAGACATTTGATTTTGGTCTTATACTCCCCTCTCTGGATGCCACAATCCCAAGAAATGCTCCGCACCAAGAGGATGGTTCCAGCAGAGTTCAGCTATCAGTTTGGTGCTAAAATAGGTGCTGACATTTAAAGACAAGATTTAATACCCTGTGGATTGGGCTAAGCCTCCTGGGAAAATCTGACATTTTAAAATTCCTTAAGGGAAACCAAACTCCTGAAAATCTGGTTTTGGATTCAGAACTGAGCTCATGAAGGAAACTTCAGCATCTGTAAAGTTCCAATGTGTTTGTAGTTATGTCACGGAATAAAATAAGACATAACATGTCAATAATACCTTGTACAACTGTACACCAACTGAAGTTATAAGTATGGTCCAAAAAATAAAATGAATAAATAAACATACATCTTAGCAGCTGTATTTCCCAGGTATTTCTGCAAGTTGTTTGCAAAACCAATTAATTCATTCATAGTACTTAAGCAGCCAGTTCCATCTCTTGTTAAAAAGCACTTAAGCAGATACTTAAGTTCCACTGACTTTACCTCATATTCACTCATATGCAAATTGGATTATGTTAAATTAAAAAAAAAAAGAAAAGAGTCATTACTGCATTATTGTTAGTAGAAACTTAGTGTTTTAAGAGGCACGCTCTGGGGAAAGGATTGTCTGATTTGACGTCTTTGTCAAAAGATCTGAAGACAGAAAAGAGCTAATACAGTGAGCTACAACAGACAAGATACTTTTAGAGTACGCAAAGGAACTATTCCTCTAGAATGCTAGTGTCTTGTTTAAAGAAAAACTCATCTTCCTTGCACAGCCACCAAATTCAGTACAGGTATGCCAAGAATAAAGATTGAATCTTTGTCAGATGAAGTATTTGTTAATCAATAACAAATGCCTATGGTAATACTGCTGCTAAAGAATGGATTAATAAAATTATACTCTGATAAATTCAGTAACTAAGTGTGTGAAGATTAGGATAGTGGGAAACATAAGGGAAAATTCAAATAACCCCAGGCATATTCCTACCTATTAGAGTAGCAAGCTTCAGATTTGTTTCTTCAGTTGTTGGATTTCAGTGGCTGAATATAAACATACGTGTTGACATTCCTTAAAAAATGCATGCATACATCCAATTATTCAATATCCCTCATAACAAAACTTACATTTTCAAAATAAAAGCAATGGATATAAAATAAATTTTCCTGTCACTCAGTACAAAGCCACTGTTGGACAAATTAGAAACAATCATTTGACTTCTGCAATAAATATGCAGTGGCTTCTTTGTAGAGTCATGATCATCAACCACCAGAAAAAAACAAAACCCAAAAAAGTCGTCTGTCATGGGCATCTTTGCTGAGAGTCTGTCACCAATGCAGCACTCAGCAACCAGCTAGCGATGCAGTCGAATTACAAATCTCAACGTAACCAAAGTAAGGCACTGTAAATGAAGGCAATGTCACTTCTTTCCAAGCCAGGTACGTCCCACTAACACGGGCACTCACATGGCTTCAGTACAGAGTAGAAAACCGCCCAGTTGGTCACAACCAGTAGTTGAAATCCCAGCAAATCCCAAACACATGCTAAATTCCAACTTCAGAAATCTAGTTTCAGCTTTGAAATATGCCCCAGACTTTGTCTACAGTGTCAGACAAATCACCAAATTCCACAAGTTAATGGTGAATTCAGGTGAGGAGATGAAGTAGTTGCTCAGCTATTTTAAGTACCTTTTTTTTTTTAACCCATGGTATTTCATTTTCTCCTACATAAAATGGGGATTAAACAATGCTTTCTCTCATTCCTACCTTATCTTCGTTTCGTCAGACTGCTGTAATCAGAAGTAAAAAAAAAGTCTTCCGTAAGATGTACAAACAACACCAATCTTGGGTTTCTATCATAAGATTTAAAATGATACATTATGTATGAACTTTTATGTTTATCCTGTGTTTTGATTGGATCAGATGGAGTTGACATGTATTTGCTTACTTCACTTAAATTGCAACTCTAGCTTGAAAAATGATTGAATGATTTTTTCCTTTTTCCCTGACAGTTGGCAGACAAATCTTGAGAGTAACTGAGTAAAACTTAGGTCTAAAAGAGGAATTCAGGAACTGTGTGGTTCTAAACAGCAATCTGGTTAAGAAACATTCCGATAGAAGTCAATGCTCTCTTTTTTTAAAGAACATACAGTCCTGCTGCAATATCAAAAAGATTTAAGGAATGTAGAATTAATTCTCTCCTGACAGTCAGAGAATTGAACAGTTAGGACTGTACAGACAATCCACTAGAATGGTTTCTACACAAACCATGCTACTAATGATGGCTATGTTTTCCTGTTCATTCAGCTTCTCTTGTTTGTTGGAGCCACAGTTTCCTGGTTATTTTGATATTTTCATAGTTGTCACGAGTTCTCTAAGCTGAAAACATTAAATTCCAGCTGCTCAAAAAGAAGCCCCAAAACAATCTTGGAATACTCGAGTCTTATATTTTTCCACAACTTCACGAATAAATGGCACAGGAGAAAACGGAATTAGTTCTGTCCTATAATGCTTCTTCCATTTTGAAGGAATTATTAGCAGGAAAGACGTGGAAAATTTCAGGGGCAGTAGGGGAATGGGGTTGTTTTTTAATACCTGACTGAACCAAGTGAAGCTGTGTTGGACAGTGCAGCTAGTTCATCAAATTTTTACCAGGGGTTCTGCAATTTCAATTTATTTTTATTACCTAGTCTTTATCCATCAGAGTTCAAGTATAAAGTGCAAGAGTTTTTGAGGCTACTTGCTTTTAGGAACAAAGAACTACTGAAAAATTCCAAGCATATCTACCCTAACTAGGCTAGAGTAGATAGAGAATATGCTGTCTGGCCAAACACAGTATGACTGTCTGTAAGAACACCTCATGTCTTCAGCAGCAAAGTCACCTCTTTCACATCTAATGCTGAGAATATCCCCAGACAGGTTTTTTTTTCTTTGAATGCTGTTACTTCCCTGTTCACCAGAATTCATACAGCATCCCCAAAGTTACTGTGCCAGTTTATATCACCAGATTTGCTCTTGTTTTTATTGCTGCTGACAATAGTATAAAATAAAATACACACTGTCAGAAGGGAGTTTTCAGCAGGTTTGTATTTACCCTCTGCTTGAACTGGATTATATGTTCTTTCATGCAGGAAGGCTAAAGGTAAAACAAAACCTCTCACTTGTGTGCTCAAGAAAATACGTGCTAAATCAAACCACTTCTGTGAAATGTGCCTGTGCTTCTTTGCAGAAAAATTCGAACAAGTTTGGTTTTGCGCGAATTCAGTCAGACTGTCACCACAGACAATATAGGTCTGCTTTGCACATCTCAGATACCATTAAACTATAAATACCAGTAAGATGCTCAGAAGCAGTATATGAGAGGCTGATCAGTAAAGCAAAGCAAGTCATTTAAGTTATGGAGAGACCACCTGGCAACTGGTGCATTATGCCGCACCTATGTTACCAAATTTTGCTAACAAAATTTGACTTACTGCTACATCACCTTACGGCAGATGAGACCTGCTGAAACACCATGAATTGCTACCAGTTGTGGGAGGACAAACGGAAAATTCAAGAGATGCACCAAGTCATCCTGCAATTTCTCAGGCAAAATACCCACACAGATGCTTTTATGTGTGACAGAGCATCCAAATGATACTGCAGACTATTCTGATGTCTTTAAAACAAGGTCAAACTCCACATCTAAAAATTCAGTATCAACAGCAGATTGTCTCAAATATGGATATTAATCAGGTCTCCCAGCTTTGTTCTCACTTCATACACTGAGGTCTGTGCTTCCGTTACATTAACTTCATTCAGCATCTCTCACCTGGTCCATATTCCTGTTTGTTGGCTAGAGGCTTGGGCAATTTGTTTTGCAAGTACCAAATCATAACATAATTTGTCTTTAAAAAGACATGAGAGTTCTGCTGGTCTGTGCAGAACTCATGCCTTTGGAGGTATGAAGATGAAGAGACTGAGAAATGATGTGGAAGTCTGCCATACGTGATTGAAGACAGGCATTTTAAAAATTACATCAAAAAGAATACATCACTGAAGAAAGTTAACTGGAGAAATCACCTGTGAAAATTGACACTCCAAAGTGTCACATCATGGTACACAGCAAAAATTTCCAGTTAGCATATCACACAGTGATGCGGGGGAAGGTTGCCTGGGCCTTGCAAGGATAAAGGGTTTCCTGGGCTTGGCTTGGATATGCAATATACTTGAGTGCATCAGACTCCTGCTTTGTGAGTATTTCAGATTTGTTCTGCATGCACCATACAAGCACTTTGGCACACGTGCTGTAACTCTGATTGGAGTAATATTCTGTCTCTGCTGTTTGGAAATCTGAAACAATTCTGCCAAATCCTCTCGTTCTACATAGAGGAAATTTTAAAATGAAAACAGAAGATACATCAATGCAAATCCAGATGTACAGCTGCCTTGATGCAGAGGCCACTGGGATGCCTAAGCACATTGCCACACAGCTTTTTCAAGAACAATCTGATACCAAAAAGGGCATGTTGTAGTGGGAACAACACATGAATGTGAATGTACTTTGCTGAAATAGCTATGCCAGTAATAATAGGCTGGTAGAAATGTTTCTGGTAAAACTTTGCAACATAGATGTGCTGTACATGGTTTGTGAAAGCGTTTCCACTTGATATTACGAAGATTGCATCCCTGCCAAAACTACAACAGATGCTTCAGTGAAATGCAAAGAAATTTCAAGCTGGTTGACTACAATGAGATTTTGTTTTGATTTTAAACTCTGGCAGGAAACAGCATTATTACTATTCTTCACAGTACTATTCTACTGATTCACAATCTCCACTCTCAATCTTTGGGATTGTAAGGGTTTGCCACCTTCATGTTAATTTAGCTATGTTGTATTATCTTATGTTTCATAAATTTAACATTCCAATAATTGATGGCAATCTCATATATCAGTTATATATATCTCCATAGTTACTTTTAGCTTTTTCAGTATAGAAAAAGAGCTCATTTGCAGATACCATGCAGGAAGATGAAATAGAATCTGCTACCCAAATATTTAGCAGAGGTAGCATGCACCAAACCACAGATTTTGATTTTTAGGGAGTTTACACAGAAGGAAAGCACTGAAGTTATGGATATCACTGCATTGCCAAGATGGATGGGTATTCCCTATCCTTGTATTAGAGAATTAATGGGACTAGACAATGGGTAAATGGGAGTATATATTAATCCCATGCTTCAAAAGAAAAGAACAGTATGATCCTGTTAGAGAACTTCTCAAATCAACATTCCCATGCTGCTCCTTATCTGCGGTCAAAATGTGAATTTAATTTACCAACAGTCCTGCAGTCCAGTACTTTTCATTCCATTTGTTTCAATAAAAGAATCTGCCTGTCATCTTCTTGGAAGTGTTTATATTAAAAAAAAAAAAAAAAAAAAAAAAAATTGAAATACTACAGTATGTTACACAAAACCCCCTTATTTCCCCTACAAATGGAAACATCCCTCCCTATTGCTGTTTTATTTAATGTTTAGAAGTTAAGTGAGTTAATTGCATTACAGTAGTTAGTTCTACTTTATGCAGCTCCATTATTGAAGTGCAGAATAATCAGGATCACTAATAATTTTCTCAAGAGTTATCTGTCAGCACCCATAACTCATCATAAAACCACTTATGTCACTTCTGGCATACCTTTCAATACTTTGGTGCCTGCCAAAGTAAAAATCAATAAAAGATTATTATTATTCCATGGCTGGTACTGGGTAAGAGGCTCCAGTGGCACTCTCTGTTGGGGGACTGCCATTAAAGCTTTTAGAACTGCATAATCCCAATCTTATTAGGCTACTCTAGTAAGCATACCTCATAACACAAAAGTATTTCCAAACTTGTTAATAGCTCCAATTGACTAGTCACCATGAAACACTATGCTGAATAACACTGATGAAACTTACTGAAAAATAGCACATACTTTTTCGACTATGCATTTGACAACAATGGAGTTTCACCTGACTTCTGGTCTGATGGGAAAATCCATTCTCTGCTACATAGGCACACATTTCTCCATTTTAATACTTGATACATGTATTATAAAACACACTTGAAATTACAAGGTCTGCAAATCTCAGTTAAGATACCACTAAATTTTGTACTGCAACACGCTACTGTAACGAATGTCTTGGTTCTTCACCACTAGGAAGCCTACATGTTTCTCTTTCTTCTCTGAATCTTTCAGATCAGCCTGGGCCTTGCAGCAATCTACCCTAAATCCACCTTTAAAGTGCCAAGATCTAAGATAAATTGATCTGACAAGTGTTCTGACAAATTAGATCTTCTAAGCACTCAGATTACAGATCTATCTCCTTAATAGCTGCACATTTCTCATTCATTTTACCTGCCACATTTAGCAATCTCCTCCTTTTCAAAGTGTTCATGAAATTAAGGTAACTACTGTCTTCAGAGAGTGTAAGCCACAATTAGCTGATTATTTGTTCTTATGCCAAACCTCACATAAAAATTTAGGTTGAAATTCTTCCATTGTTACTTAGTATCAAGCCATTCACATAGAAAAAAACTCATTAAAGCCCTATTTCCCTCAGAGAGATGAAGGGCCTCAAATAATTTTCTACCAAAAGCAGCATAAGCTTTTCCACCAGCTTCAGCGGCCAAAGCACAGTGGTAAATGAGTTTCGTCAAATTGAACACTAAGCACGCCTTTGCTACCAAGACTGAAAGATACTCATTCTTTGTGTCCTCCTTGACCTGCGCCCCACAATATTTGAGCACCGGGCTGAAAAATGGCAGGCTCATTGTTGGAAAATATGAAGTGATGCACACAGGAGAAAACAACCTATGAGTATACACAATCAGGACGTATGAATTAGCCTATATCACTGAAGATAGAAATATTCAAGTCATCATGAATAGTTAATGGATAGCAGCAGTCTAAAAGATCAACAGAATGTTGAAGACTATTGAGGAAGGATTAGAGAAGAAAATATCGTAGAGAGTCTATACATCCACAGTGGTTCAACATGTTGAATATGGTACACAGTTCTAATTACCTTGAAGCAAAAGAGATGCCATAGAACTGCATAAGTACAAAGGTAACGTATTATTAGGCAGGAATGACTTACCTATGGGGACAGCTCAAACTGGTTACTATGCTTGGACACAACACAGTATCGAAAAGCAAATAGAGCAAGTTTGTTTATTATTTCTCATACCAAAGGCAGAAAAACTCTAGTGAGATAAAAAAGCAGCAGGTTTAAAGTAAGGGGCAGGGGCTGGAATTAAATTGTAGGAAATGTTGCTATGGGATGTTATGAAAGTCAGAATGCAAATGAATTCAAAAAGGGCATAGATAACTACACGTGTAACAGAGTTGGAAATTGGTGTAGAGGTGTGATTATAAGCCTAAGAAGTATTGCACTGCCAACAGACAGTAAGTAGGAAAGTATACCAGAGGAAGTATCGTGCTATGATTCCCTGATTTTACGTATTTATTCCCCAAGAATCTACTACTTGTAACTACCAGTGGTAGACTTTCGTACCAAACGGAATTTTGTTCTCACCTACTGAGGCTATTCCTACTCTGGAGGCTATGTGTCAACCAAGAAGTAACACAAATTTTTTCTGAAATCAATCAGCTTGGATAAATTGGTTTGTCCATATCTAATACTCTTGAATATACAAAAAAGACCCAAACCAGGTTAAACTCTCCTTCACTATAAAACGATCAATACACAAGAAATTTGGTAATAGATATTACTTCTTAACACTTGCTTTTTTCAGATATTTCAATTTTTTCTCTAGATATCTCAACTCTGTAACACCTTCACTGCCAGGTCTGAATGAATAAATCTCGATTCAGTAAAGTAAATATTCCTTTTACGGTAATCACCATCTAGCCTTCTTGCATTGAATTCAACATTTTCTCAGTTTCCAAACCTCAATTTGATATGATAAAGTAAGTATAGCTTCAAGAAATAGATACCAACCACGTCTCAAAAATACCAATTACTGTGTACGTTCCAATAGATGCGGAGTCATTCAGATCAGGCCTCAGCTGGTTGCTAAAGGAACTGAGACTGTAATTTTAAACACAAAGTCTCTCACATAAGCAGCTGTAAAATACATGCTTCTACATATGGAAAACAGATTCTCAGTGCTATGAAACTTAACAATTTTTTGCCTTTTTAAGCACATTTTTATTTGGCCATTAAGATTTGCCAAAGGAAACAAAATACAAGGATTATTAACGGAAGCAAAAATTATTTTAAAAAAGAATTATTCATTGAACATGGATATTTTAGTCTAATTAGCAGTCATTGAAATAGAAGGAATTACATTAATATATGAACACAGTGTGTTATTTCCTGGGTATAGGCCTTAGAATCATAGGATCATTAAGGT
>NW_009200972.1:47509-51589 GCF_000690835.1 Fulmarus glacialis | reverse complement strand
CTATGATTCTATGATTCTATGATTTCAGACCATCTGTGTATGTAGCGACAACTGGTAACTGAAAGATTCCTTACATACATTTCTGCTTTACCATATAATGGAGGACAATCTGGTTACAAAAAAAAATAATACATAGAGCCAAGGGATATTTTTCTTCCTTCGTCCCTTATCCCTAGAAGTTAATTGGTTCAGGTGAAAATACGGCATATAATGCCTCACGTAACTGATGATTTCATTTTAAATCTGACCTGTAAGATCTCAAGTTTGGAGTTGGAGAGCTCTTGTCCTTAATTAACATTTTGAACAGGCTGAAGCCAGAATAATCCAAACACCCACTGTCAAGATTTCAACATAGCATCTGTGCACAGCTAAATTCACTTGTCCCTAGAAGTTACTGCATGTCACTGCTTGTGTGCGCAGATGTTTGTATTTAAACCTATGATGTGCTCAGTTTCATACAAATACATCCAAATTGGATTTGGGTCAGTGTGTTGGACTAGCTAACAGCACGACTTCAAATATACAAAAACCAGACCTGTGGACATTTAGATTGCATGTAGGTTCCATCTGGAAATTTGTGCTCCAAATGTGTTCCTGGGCGTATTGTTCCCCAGGTCTGGAAAGCCAAAATTCTGAGAGGCGATTCTTGTCCTCACCTAGTTCCAAGTCCCCAGTCACAAGTCCTCTTGCTACCCTAAACAGTGACGCTTTCCTAAAACAGGCCAAGTAGTCATTGCTCCATAACTTATTTGTCTGCTTAAGAAAACAGGTTTCTGCTTGTTAGGCAAAATTTCTCTACTAAGTGCCTTGCAGAAAGCAGCAGAAGCGAGGACTGGAGAATACACAGCGTGGCTCAATTTTAAGGGGAAGCAAACTAACCAACATCTGGTTCTTCTGCTCGTTGCAGAGGAGCTGAAGAACCACGTTCCCAAATATTGAAAACTTTAAAACTGTGCCTTTTTTAAATAGTTAGTCAAGGTTAGCTAAAAGTAGGAGAAAATTTTGAGGTGTCAAAGTAATGAGTTTGGGGTGTGTGAGGGGCTGAACCAACCAAAATACTGCTGGAAGAGGAGGAGGATTACACCTTTGTTGTCCTTCTCTTGGGTCATCAAACAGAGCCAAAGTAAAGACCATTTTTCAGAGACCTGTAATTCAACCCTCTTTGCTCCATCCCTGCTGGTCACAGATCAGACACATCCTTTCTGCAGGGTCCAAAACAGTGCATGAAGTCACATCCATGGAAGATCCCTCTGCTTTGTGTAGCGTTCACAGTTCAAGTTTTAGTTCGTTGAGGTGCAGAAAACAACGTGCTTTGTGGAGATGGCAGTCTGCGGTGCCATAAGGGAACCCCATGTTCTGCTTTTTCTTTTCAAGCAGTAGCAGGAGCAAAGCAGAGGTGGCTCCCATCCTTCTTCTCTTTGTCTGGAAGTCTGTCCCTTATTCCCCCCATTCCCTCTGCCCATACAGTTTAGGTCTGGAGTAGTCCAACAGAAGGTAAAAAGCACGTCTCAGCCTCAGGCTCAGTACTGAGCCCACCAAGAGGATGCAGCAGGGAAATTTGGTAGCTGCAGGAAATGCCTGCCATTGTCAGAGGGCGATCGGCACCCCATAAACCCCGTAAACTTCACAGCTCGCCTCTTGCTTCAGCAAACCTTGACTCTGGGCCAGGAACAGATGAAGAGACGGCATGAGTTTTAACCCCTTTGCCCAGCGTGTTACCGCTGTGCACGCTGACGGGCAGGATGGGAGGGTGTTAGCTGGGGGCCACCTTTGCAGCAGTAGCCACATCTGCTCCTCTGCTGCAGCTCTGCATCCCAGCTCCTGAGAAACTCGTGTTCTTGGCAAGCTGCTTTGTGAAATAATGGCATGGTGGGGCTGTTTTTATTCTCAGTCTTCTATGCAAGAGGTTACTGTGAGTAGTTCTGTGCTTTAATACAGAGAAATGGAGCTGTGTTCTCCACAACAAGCCCTTTTTTATTACACTTGGTTTGAATAGCAATTGAGCCTCTAGTCATGTCTCCAGTGGAAAGAAGACCCCTTGTGAAAGCCTTTCATTTACTGCAGAGAATGAGTTTTCCCATGCATGAAACCAGACTACCCAAAAAAACCCACAAACTAACCAAAAGAGCTACCAACAATATGAATATGTCCAGTGGGTGTTCAAGGTGGCCTAGAAGAGATTAAGTGGAAGTGTCTTTGAAAAAGGAAGCAGAAGAGCTGACTGTGACATTAAAAGGCATCTTACGTCAAAGGAATACTTATGTCACTGTAGTCCTCTTCATTTTGAACTTGCTGATTGCGCTGATGTAGCACTATAATCATTTTAAAACAGTATTTTAGAAAGAAAAATAAATAATCTCTAATGTCTTTTCAGTTGTTCTTCTGGGAAGACTTGTGGTGAGTTAAAAGAAAATACTCAGTGAAGCTGTGAATGGGAGACATTTCCAGGGTGGGTGTGTTTTGAGGTTTGTTTGGGTTTTTATAATACTTCACTCCTATGTCTCTTTTTTCTTTTCTAATAGTTTTCATATGCTTTTAATACAGTGGCCACTGAATTAAGAAACTCCTCCAAAGTCCACCAGTTGCAGGAGCTTTGCAGGGTGATGTGTTATAGGACTATCACCACCTTTGCAGATGTGCCCTTAGGACAGTTCTGCTGGAGGGACGCTGAGATCCTGCTCTAGTCCTGCAGCCTTCACTTGGGCAAATTCACAGCAAGGATTTTTTGGCAGGCACTTGTCTCCCCTTTTGCTATCGGATTTGTACGTGAAATGGATTCGTAACCTCTAAATGACCGCGTTTCACCTTCTGAGATTGCTATTTCCAGAACGTCAGAGCTCCCAGCGGGGACCGAGGATAGTGCTGTGCTCATTACGGTCTCGTGAGGAATGTCCTCTTTTCCCCACACCCCCTCAGTTTGGAGATCGCACAGCTTGCTCCCCTTCTCCCCCACGCTGAGCAACACCACTTCACAGGTAGGACTTGTTCCTAAAGCATTCTGCTGCAAAGCGAAAAACCAATACCTAGAGGCAAATCAGTGCTTGGGGGAATTGGTGATGTGTTTGCAGAACTTCCCTCGAGCTATTTTAAACCATATACTCCCAGTCCTGCAGAGCTGATCTATTTTATGAAAGACTACCTGTGCCCTGTCCAATGGATACATTGCGTTAACTCAGCCAAAACGAAGCAGTCGAGGGCACGACTGTTTTTTGGCGCTGGAGTCAATAAAGCTGAATGAGATCAGCCAGGGTTTTCCTCCTGCCCCGTGCTGGAAGCGCAGTGCTGAGAGCAGCAAAAAATGGAGAGCCAGGCTGCAAGGCGACGGAAACACTCTGCGGCTGCGGGGAAGCTCGGGCCCCGGCAGCGGCGTGGCAAAACCACACAGAGCCGGCAGGGAACCACGGGGAGAGGGTCATCCCAAAGCTCAGCCAAGGGACTCCGTCGCGAGAGTTTGGCTACTATTATTTGGACGCCATTCAGCAGGGTTCATATTTCCGAGCCCATTCATAGAAAGCGATGTAAAACCCTTCGGACCGCTCTGACTGGCGTCTGTCAAGGCCGTTCCTATGTTGCCTTGAATTGCTTTTATTTTATGTACCGGGCTCGACTTCATCAGAGCGTGCGACGCGGGCGCATTTCAGGACAGGGTTAAAACCATCTGCAGTCTGGAAACCCGCAGGGTCCCCGGAGAGGGTGTTAAACCCAGGGAGTGCTGATCTGTTTCCTGCCTTTGTTATGATTTCTGCCCTGTAACCCAATCTCACCCGCGAACCAGCCCCAGCCCGGCCCAGCTGTGTCAGCAGGGCACGGACTGCTGCCGCCACCGCCGCCGCCGCCGCTCACGTCGGCATGGCCAGCCTCCGAAATCCCAGCAGAGAGTTTAGTAATTTGCAGGTTAAGCCATGCCGGGTCTGAAATCGGTGGGCGCTCGGTGCCTTCGCCCACGTGCTTGGGAAAGCACAGCGGAAGGGAGGAGAGCGGACGGTGAGGGGTGCTTATCGGTCAGCTGCAGTTGTGTGCCTATCTAGAAGAGATATAGAGGGCTATGAACTTAACTCATTGCTTTTTATTTGAGTCCCT
>NW_009200972.1:18123-47482 GCF_000690835.1 Fulmarus glacialis | reverse complement strand
CCCGTAGAAAACGACTCTGAGTGGGAACTCCTTTTCCGTGTTCACCTCCAAGGCTTTTAAAAGGCTTCATGTTCTTAAAGAAAAAAGAGCATTATCCACACGCTTTCGCACATTTTTAGCACAGCACAGTCTGTTTAGTCTTGCAAACACAAACGAATAAAATGGCACGTGGTGCGGCGAGAGGAGGGAGGGAGAGCCGAGCCATGACCAGCCACTGCTCGCACTCGGCGCGGCCCCGCGGTGTTTCACCTCCCACCCTCGGAGGCAGCCGGGCCCTACGTGTACATCAGTTACCTGCCGCGAGAAGGGCCGCCGTCACCCTGAACCCTGTCACTGTTCGGTAGTCGAGGTAAACCAGCGCCCAGGCTTGCTTCCCTTCCCCAGGAGCGGCAGCCCAGCGAGGAGGAGCGCTGCGAGGAAAAGCCCGGCTGCTGCCAGAATAAAGACGGATGAATTGTTTCGGGGAGAGGGATGGGGTAGAGGTGGATGGAGTGGTCCCGCTCACTCGGTGGGTCCGCAGCAGAGATGCTGCGCTGTGCCCGGGAGCCCTCATGTGCAGGTGGATAGCACAGGGTGATGCACAGCAAGAAAAACTCATTTTCTCATTTGTTTTCTCCTCTTTCTTGCAAGACTGATGTGAGCTGGCCCTGCCATCTGATCTGCTTTTGATCTTTTTCTAGCATGGCCTTTGTGTTTTTTAAAGCGTTGCGCTGCCAGAGCTGACCACTACTAAGAGAGAGAAAAGGCAGTCAGCAAACTTCCCCATTTAAAAATGCACTGGTTTAAAGCTTTGCAGACTACATTGCTTGTTTTTCAACCAACTCATAAGGATGTTGCCAGCAGATTTCCAGTAAACTAGATGTTTAAGTCAAAGTGGCTTCTTTGAAATATTTGAACAGTGGCGTGGGGAAGGTTTCGGTGAAAGACAGAGGTGGGAGGAGGGCGATCTGCAATTTTTCTGCAGCTCTGCCTGGTGTAGATGAGATACCCAAAGCAGACCATCGTTCTCTTCAGGTTGCATTTTGTTATGAGGATTTGGGATTTTCTGTGCTGATTTCCCAGGCCTTAAAATACTGATTACGCATTTCAACTGTATAGTAGGCAAAGAAATGTTTTTTTCTGGGATTTCTTGCTTCAGGCTCTTTTTGAAATTCACGGGAGCTGTCTATAACATCATTTTCTCACAATAATTTTAAATGGCTTTTAGAAATCTGAGGAGAGCGGAGAATTTTCTGACTAGTTCTCACAAATTACATTCCCAGGTCACAGACAAATCTGTTGTAACTCCACTGATTAAAGCAGCATTGCCCCTGCCAGTGTTGAAGTGTGGAACAACTTGACTAGATTTGTGTCATCCCACTGTTGGAAGACAGGGAGTTAAACGGTACTTGTGCAGCCAGCTGAAAGGCCTCATAAGTACGTTGCCTTAAATCACAGTAAGACCCATCATTTATTTTCATTGTATTTAGTGAATTAGAGCCAGGCTCTCGGTGCACAGGACTGGTTTCCTCTGTAATCGCACGTGCCATGCCGTCCATGAACACCTGTCAGAGGAGCTCAGGGTGCCTCCTGCAGAAACTAAGGCATCGAAGTATGTTTTAAGATCCTAAATACCTTTGTGGATCTGTACCGGGCATTTTAATTTTGCACCCTTGTATTTTGTTCTACATATTGTAAAAATGAGGATAGTTTACATTATTATGATACTATATCTAGTAAGTCACACAGGGTCCTCTCTCGCCACTCCTTAGTTCAAGAACATGATATAGAAGCATAGGCAAGAGTTCGCTAAGAGCTGAATAGCGTCATACTATTATTGCATCTCACTGTGAATGTTTTGAAGTTTTGCAATAGTAAAGTTAATCCTGTCATGGAGTTTTGCATCAGGTCATTATGGGATTTATAAAAATAAATAAAGTTTTGTTTAAAATCTAGTACTGGATCTTCTCGCTGATCAATAGTATTAAGAGAGTCTGTTTCCCTTTACTTACCTAGTAATTTGGTATTTACTGCAGGCTGATTTGAGATGGACATTCCTACATTCTCATTGTTGTATTATTAATTTTTAATGAATAAAAGAGATGTTGAACGTGGTCCTAGATAACTGGGTGAAAAACGGGCTAACAGATAAACTTGGTTTTATATTTTATGCTTCAAAACAATATCCATCTTCATCTTTATTTGATAATATATATTATCCCACTCTGTATGTTACCTTTATTGGGGAAAAGGTTAAAAGAAACCAGCCGGATGACTCAGAGTTTGCCACCTTGCAGCTCTGTTCTCTGACAATTTCTATTTCTTGCTGTGTGTCGAGGAACCATGTTAGTTACTTCTTGTTATGCCCCAACTGACTTGCAAATACATATCAAAGGAGAAATAGCAAGGGCCAGGCTTATCTTACTTCCTCTGTTTTGCTCAAAAAAGCATCAGTATTCACTCGGCTCCCTTGAGGCAGTCCTCTGTCCTCATCTTGATTTTAGAAAAATGTTTGTTGCTGCTTTTATGTAACTGGCCCACCAGGCCACGTGCATGTCCCTGCGCGGTCGATGAGCTGCTGCAGCCGCGTTCGCGCTCCCATCTGAGCAGTAGCACCCCTCTCGCTCTGCGAGCTGCGGCTGTGAGCACCGCGTGGCGGAGGTGGGGTTTCGTGTGTAAGGTTACTTGGAGCGCTGCCTAAAATACATACACAAAAAAATGGATAGTTGAGCAAAACAGGAAGGCCAAACCTTGCTTTTAACATGAAATACGGTCATGAGTATCACCAGCCTCTGTGAATCGTGAGCTCATACCCATTCCCTCGATGGCATTTCCATGGCAAGCGGAGGGAGTGCGCCAAGAAGAGACAGAGCATCTGCTTTGTCTCCTGTGCTGCTCGTTGCAGGATCACCGTGGTCTGGGCTAATCAGAACCGACAGCAATTAAGAGTAATTGAGGTAGCCTTTCTAGCTCAGTGATTTCCCTGTAGCTTTTAATAAGGAGAAATTAGAAGGAAAAACAAATGCTGTTGTTCACTAAGCTCTCACAAGCCGTTTCCGATTGTCTCGGGATTCAACAACTCATTAGACGGAGAATTGGCAGCGCTCGGTTTGAGTAACACCAGTTTTCTGCATGTCTGTGTGATGACATTTTTGTTTACATTCTTTAAACATGTGGAATGTTAATTTTTCAGTATTTTTTTTTTGTCTTGGTACGGGGTTCTCGGGTTATTTTGAGCCTGAGCTTGTTTTCCTCTATTATGTAAGAAGTCAAGATAATAGGAAGTGCGATGTACATTCCTCTCGTGATACTGCAATTAAAGGAACTGCAAGGACAGGACTGGCCAAACAGGATCCTTGTCACAGAGTTCTGGTCACAATGAATCACTGGCTTTGGAAAACACATTAATAATATAATTTTTTTGTTTGTCTGTTTTATAATATTGTCTGTGTTTAGCATAATGAGGACAAATAAATACCAAATACATCGCAAAGGTGAAACGTGTTTGTGGTGGTGGCAGCCCTGGCTGAACAGCTGCCTCACCTGCAGCCTGTGTGCTGGGCGGTCTCCGCTGGGACCACGTCTGACATACCAAACCTGTGAGCAGTGTCCGGTGGCTGTCAATGAAAAGAAAAAACGTCCAGGGAAATATTTCTCTCTTATCCCCCTGTCCCAAAATGTGGATATTTTTTTTTCTTCCGATTTATTTTGGCCTAAATTCAGGACCCCAGAGCAAAGATTGCAAATGGTTGGTGAGAGGGGGCAAAGAAGGATCCGTGTCAACTGCTCGTCCTGCTGCCTACGCAGCTTGGAGCTCCTCATGCCCTCTGGTCAGAGGATGCCCTTGCCACACCATACCTCTGGGCAGATCTTCATATTCAGGCATACCTACCAATTGGGGTCCTCAATAGCCTCTCTTCATAAAGCGCAACTAAAATGGTGAATCCTCTGCCAAGTTCTCCTCTTAAACACCAAACATTGTTTGCAATCAGCCATTCTAGCATAACTTGGGGTCAGTGATGAGCTGTGGTAGAGAGTACTGTAACAAAGGGGAAAATTGTTGGTAAAATTGTACTAGTAAACGCATAAGCTTTTCAGATAAAAGGAGGAGGCAGCTGCTGATAAATTCTTCTAGTTTACCACAGTTTCTCCTTGAAGATTTGCATTTTTCACTTTCTTCACATCAAGGCTTCACAAATAAAGGCTTATAGGCTGGTGTCTTCATCAGATACCCGTCAGGAAACTCAGGTATTGTTTTGGAGGGTCCACATACTCTCGGTCTATCTGTAAACAAAATACATATGTATTTATCACATCTCCTAGAGAAAGCAAATAGAATCAAAGGTCTTCACCTCTGATTAGCTACTACTTTGAAAATGCTTTCTCAAAATGCAGTTTTCATGTTTAAATAATAAACTGGCATGTTCTTCCTTCTTGTGCACCACCTGCCTCACCCAGAAGTTGATGTGCATTATTCCTGTCATCTGTGCAGTAACCCTCATCTTTGTGTACACGTTCATTACATGCTCTGTGTTTGATTTTCCAAAGCCTGATTAAACCAGCCCTGTGGCTCCCTGTAAAACTGGAAAAATCTCCTTGGCTGACATATCAAATACATGAGGAAAGCTTTAACTGGACAGTAATTGATGGTTTAAAGCAAGTCTGGACCCAAAAGCTAAACGTGTAGCCATGGCGGCACAGAACATCCAAGCAACGGGAACCCCACTGGATCCCCACTCTCTCGGTGCTTGGGTGCCTTTTGGGGTATCTAGAATCATAGAAACACAGAATCACAGAATGGTTTGGGTTGGAAGGGACCTTTAAAGATCATCTAGTCCAACCCCTCTGCCATAGGCAGGGGCATCTTTCACTACATCAGGTTGCTCAAAGCCCCGTCCAGCCTGACTTTGAACACTTCCAAGAATGGGAAATCCACAGCTTCTCTGGGCAACCGGTCCTGGTGTCTCACTACCCTCATCATAAAAAATTTCTTCCTTATATCCAATCTAAATCTACCCTCTTTCGATTTAAAACCATTGCCCCTTGTCCTGTCACTACAGGCCCTGGTAAAAAGTGTCTCTCCATCTTTCTTATAAGCCACCTTTAAGTATTGAAAGGCCGCAATATGGTATCCTCAGAGCCTTTTCTTCTCCAGGCTGAACAAGCCCAACTCTCTCAGCCTTTCTTAATAGGAGAGGTGTTCCAGCCCTCTGACCATTTTTGTGGCCCTCCTCTGGACCCGCTCTAACAGGTCCATGTCTTTTTTGTACTGTGGACACTGGATGGACATCCAGAACTGGATGCAGTATTCCAGATGGGATCTCATGAGAGCACAGTAGAGGGGAAGAATCACCTCCCTCGACCTGCTGGCCATACTTCTTTTTATACAGCCCAGGATACGGTTGGCTTTCTGGGCTGTGAACACATATTGCTGGCTCATGTCCAATTTTTTATCCACCAGTATTCCCAGGTGCAGGACCTTGCACTTGGCCTTGCTGAACTTCATGAGGTTCACATGGGCCCACTCCTTAAGCCTGTCAAGGTCCCTCTGGATGGCATCCCTTCCCTCAAGCATATCAACTGCACCACTCAGCTTGGTGTCATCTGCAAACTTGCTGAGGGTGCGCTCAATCCCACTATGTCATTGATGAAGATATTAAATAGTATTGGTCCCAGTACAAACCCTTGAGGGACACCACTCATTGCTGGTTTCCACTTGAACATTGAGCAATTGACTGTAATTCTTTGGACATGGCCATCCAGCCAATTCCTTATCCAACAGTCCATCCATGAAACCCTATCATCTCTCCAATTTAGCAGCAAGAATGTTGTGGGAGACCATATCAAAGGCCTTACAGAACTCCAGGTAGATGACATCAGTAGCGCTTCCCTTGCCCACTGATGCAGTCACTCCATTGTAGAACGCCACTTGACTAGTCAGGCATGATTTGCCCTTGGTGAAGATATGTTAGCTGTCTCTAATCACCTCCCTGTCTTCCATATGTTTCAACATAACTTCCAGGATGAGCTGTTCCATGATCTTACCAGGCACAGAGGTGAGGCTGACTGGTTGGTAGTTCCCAGGGTCCTCCTTATTACCCTTTTTAAAAATGGGTGCAATATTCCCTTTTTCCAGTCACTGAGGACTTCTCCTGACTGCCGTGACTTTTCAAATATGACGGAGAGTGGCTTAGTGACTACATCAGATAATTCCCTCAGGACCATGGCATGCATCTCACCAGGTTCCATGGACTTGTGTATGTTCGGGTTCCTCAGGTGGTCTCGAATCTGATCTTCCTTTATGATGGGACAGACTTCATTCCTCCTGCCTTGAGGTTCAGGGACTTGAGAGATGTGAGAAGAGTAATTACCATTGCAAACTGAGGCAAAACGATTGTTGAGTACCTCATCCTTCTCCATGTCTGTTGTCACTAGTTCTCCTGTCTTATTTACCTGGGGAGGATACATTTTCTTCTACGCTTCTTTCATGTCAGTGCACAAAGAGCTCCGCTCTGTGGGCACTGCTCCCCTTGCCCAGCGCAGTGCAAGAGCTGCCGAAGCAGACCAAAGCCTTTCCAGGCTCCTAGGGCAGCATCCTTTCGCTGAGTGCCGCTGTCACCAAGTGACCAAGCGCGATAAGGTGTAAGATACCTTGCATCAGCGAAACATGAAATAACTTGCTCCTTCTTTGGGCTGCTGTGACTTAGTATTGGCGTCAATGCAAAAGGATGAAGATCCAGGGTTTCACACTGGTTGTTACAAGTAGGTGCTTCACCTGTAGACTTTTTTTTTGGTATGTCATCACTTTTAGCAGTGAATTCAGGAACTTAATGAAAGACTGGGTGGAAAAGGTATTTTTTTCAGTCTATTTTCACCACGATTAATGGTCCATATATATTTGTGGTATGGAAGTTTCTAAGCACAAGATACTTCTGTCATTTAAATCTCATTTCAGGGATTACATACTGCAAATATGACTGCATTGCACAGGGCTGAATTTCATCTTAAATTCCAAGTATATTAGTTTGTTTTTATATGGAAATACCTCTGTTCAAAGAGAATGCAATGCTGACATATTGCTCTAATATTAGACCTTGTCAAAAACTTTGACTGTTTTGTCCCAGAGACAAGTCTGGTATTTTAACTTTTTGTTTTGTTGCCCTGAATAAAGGCAACATATGATTTGCCTCCCACTTCCCCTACCAACAAGGGGCAGTTGTAGAAAGGATCATCTTGGAAAAGCCTAGACTGCTTTATTTTGAGGTCTTCAGTTGAAGTGCAATTTCAGAATTCCTGAATGACTGAGCTATTCCACTTTATTCTGGTTTGATTTTAAATTTTGTCACTTTGTTTTATGGGAAAAACAGATTAGATAAATTATGTCTCAGTTTTCACCAGGAGGCAGAGATGCATGGGGTATCACAGTGATTTTTTTAGAAATACTGTCCGGTTGTTTCCTCTTTTTGTTACCTCAAAAAAAACACATTTCAATTGAGTAATGTAATTTTTCAGT
Source organism: Fulmarus glacialis (assembly GCF_000690835.1). Lineage (NCBI taxonomy): Eukaryota > Metazoa > Chordata > Aves > Procellariiformes > Procellariidae > Fulmarus > Fulmarus glacialis. Next base: position 39,990 of record NW_009200972.1, on the reverse strand, counting down.
TTTACAGAACATTCTCATGCTTGTTCATTATAATTACTTTGTCCAGAATCTAAACATTATCCACAGCTTGTTTTAGCTTTCCTTAAAGAAAATGTTTGTAAAATTAAATCTTTCAAATGGAACTGTCTTATTCCATAGACACAATATTCTAGTAAAAACTTCCACTGGGTTTAATTTCCCCAAAAATCTAAAAAATATTACAGACTGCCCCTCCATTTATAGAAACTATGCATTTCATATGTGCAGAAAAGCTGAGAAGTGACTAAAACGTTTCATGCTTGCAATGAACAACTGTCCCCATTCCAGTGTCTAAAAGATGGGCTGTTGCTGTTACTCATGGTGCTTATTTCAGTAGCATCTGCTGCTAACCCAAATTCATGCTGAGAACCGTGCAGCTACCAAAGAGCTTGTGGCCTCAGCGGTTGCGATAAGCAAAGAGTGGGTAATAACCTGCAAGCCAAGGGAAGGATGTGATAGCAGCAATTAGCAATGAGCACGTCCACTCTGCTGGCTTCTAGGCTTGAGACCTAAACAGAGTAGAAATAAAAGACAGTAGAGTTCAGTGAAAGTTGAGGTAGCATTTTAGGAGCATCTACAATTCCAGGAGAGCTTCCCCACTGAATGACTGAGTCCTCAAGTCTTTATGAGCAATAAATAAATTAGTTCTGCTATTAGCTGTCATATAAAAACATATTTTCATCTATACTGCTTTCCATAAAAATTATTGTGAACAGGCAATTGCTTCTAGGCCTGTTTGTAAACAGCTAGTAAACAGGAGGTCAAAGTATTATCCAAGCAAATTCATAAAGGCCTTTTTTACTTGTTTGGTTTGTTTCATCGAACACATCTAGGTCTGTTGGTACAGGCCAAGGAGGGTCTTTATGTGTTGATCATCTTCATCTCATTTAAACTTCACAATCTGGAACCAACACAGGGACATTTTACTAAGAGGTTTCCAGTTACTTTTTTCTTTTTTTTTTGCAGTTTGAATATCAGAATACAATGTGAGTTTATCACGTGCAGTCAAAAAATCACCAAGAGAATCTGTAGTAGAGCTCAAAGCATGGTTTCTAGATGCATCCAAAAAATGCCTTGGAGAACAAAAACCTCTGCAAAAAATTGAAGAACAGGGCAGAGGGGCAGAGGATGGGGAGGGATGTAGCATTCCCGTTCCTTCTGATCAGTTCAGCAAAGCTTTAGCATCAAGTGATGTGATTGTGGCTACAAAATTGCTCAGCTTCCCACACAGATCAGGGCTGTATTTGCCCCGAGTGTTGTATGCTGCAAGAGAACTTGTTGACAGACTCCTTGCTGCAGCAGCATCATGGAAGGTATTCCAGCTAATTCAGCGTGTCTCTGGCAGGGGTTAGGCAAGTTTGAGGCTTCTGTGGTATCACTGTGCCTCCACATCAGTGTTTGCGAGAGCTAACTCAGCTCTTTATAAGCAAATATAAACAAACCAGTTCAGGGTGTACAAATTCCAGGGGTGGTACCAGTGCTCGCAGCTGTGGCAAAGCAGGAGCATAACCTGTCCAGAACAGAGGGACAGTGTTTTTCCTAAAAGGCTGTAAAGGCAGAGAAGATGGAACCTGCTGAAAACACATTTTTACTCTGATGAAAAACAACCGTCAACTTACTGCATTTTCTGATACTTAACTTATTCTGTTCGTCATCTGAAATGATGGCACGGGCCACGTTTTATTACTGTAGTATGTGTTCACATCAAAGAAACAACTTTCATGTGGTTAGACCGTTTTCAGCAGAAATAAACAAACTGAATTTTATTATGAATGAATACAGCAGCAAGTGAGATCTGACTCTCATGCAGCTCTTCCTGATAGAAATCCATGATTTTCAATTACATCTTTGTTCTGTGAAATGATGGCACGGGCCACGTTTTATTACTGTAGTATGTGTTCACATCAAAGAAACAACTTTCATGTGGTTAGACCGTTTTCAGCAGAAATAAACAAACTGAATTTTATTATGAATGAATACAGCAGCAAGTGAGATCTGACTCTCATGCAGCTCTTCCTGATAGAAATCCATGATTTTCAATTACATCTTTGTTCTGCGACTGTGGAGACAGGCAAGGTGCCTGCTTCTGATGAAAGTCTTCCCTTGGATTAATCAGGCAGTTGAGTCCATCAGCTCTGCCTGTTTTTCTGTCTGAATCAGGTTGAATGTGATGTAGCCAGGTATAGTAAAGCAAGCTGGACAGATCGTGCTTCTGTATGATGCATAATTTATTATACTGATATTCAACAGTTTTTTGGAGACTTGCAGCCCATCCTGCTGGATGTTTGTAGGAGGATGCCGACTGGATTCGCTTTCTCGGACAGGCTGCTGTGAGAGCTTCAGCTCCGCAGAGGGAGGTCAGCTTCGAGGGCTCCCGTGGCACATTACGGAGCAGTCCAGGAATTGGCTGCAAATCTTCGGTGAGCTGTAGCGTTATGGCTGAGGTGTTGTGTGCCCCAGCTCCCAAAACCTGTAATATGAACAGGATGAGTATTTTGCTTGTCCTGGTGAAGTCTGGAAGGAGTCTAGCTGACCTGCTCTGTTCCTCTCCAAAAGCTTTTGGATTACTCAGAGGAGCGAGGGAACGGCCAGGAGGGTCAGGGAGTAAATTGCGAGGGAAGTTTTCAGAGTCGGTTTACGGTGTGCTCACTGCTGAGGGCTAATGAAGTGTAGCTGTCCTTGGCTAAGCATGTGGTAGTAAAGGAGGGGCTGATTCATCCTTGGATAACTTGGGGGGATGGAGCTTTTCAGGGAACAAGAGCTACCTTGGGGTAACAGGGCTGCTTGAGCCTTTGCACCCTGGTTTCTGCCAGCAAACGTGCTGCGGGCTTGTGCCAGTGGGTAGGAAGGTTTCCTACCAGCGTGAGCACTCACAGCTCGCTCTGGCCTCGGGGCTTGCTCCTCTCGCTCCCTTCCATGTCCTCCCCAAGCCGCAACAGGCTTTTTCATGGAAACCCAATTTCCTGGCTCCTGTGGCTGGCAGAGTGCGTCTGGAGTGACCCTGTTCCTGTGATGGCTCCCTCTCTTTTGGAGGGGTAATAGCGAGTTATTTAGCCCATGGGCCAATTCCATGTAAATTAAACCCTTGTTGCCTCCCCATGGGATCGGGGGGGTTGGCATGCACCATTTCCTTTTCTATTCAGAGCACTTTTGGGGTGGTCACAGCACTTCTGAGACTTGCACAGTGTATACCCCAGGCAGCGTTCAGTGTGTGGACCTCTCCTTTGGTCTGCTGTCTCCAGCTCCAGACAATGTGCTGACAGGGTGGGTGGCATATTGACCGCCTCCAGCTTGACCCCACGCCTGTGGTTGGTGGTGGGGGTCCTGGAGCTCCGCTTCTGGGTCTGCCCCCACATTTGACCCCTAACCCTGTCAAACTGGGGAATTTTCACTTGATCCATCTCACCAATATCTGACTTGTCCAGCATCAGACTCTTATGCCTATTGATGACTTTTATCATGGCTAACTGAACTAAGGAGGTATTGATGAAAGAGAATTTTGTGTCCTGGATCCTCCATTAACTATTACTTAAGGATGACTGTGAGCTGCAGACTTTTTCCACTTATACCCAGTTTTCACAAGGATATCTCCCAGATGAGATTAAATAACCTTCCTCAGGATGCGGGAAATGGGGTGAAGGAAACAGTCATTTGGAAGAAGGATAAAGCAGCCTGGAAAGATATGTTAACCTGGGCACTGAAAGAAACTGGTTTCTTGAAAATGTTTTGCAGGGGCTATCCCAAAGCCCATGTAGCTTCAGTAATCCATGATCTCTTCCAGCTGTTAGCATGAGCACCACGGCATAATAATCACCTCCGTGTGCATTACTCATTCTCCATTTTATGGTATGTCTCTCTACTTATTAGATCATTGACAGAGGGAACAAGCCATCCGTTGAAGGAGACATGGATATAATTATGCATAGTTCAACTGGATCCTATTAGTGTTAAACAACAAAAGATGTTACACGTAATCCGAGTTAGTAAACTACACGGAGGAATACGGCAGAACCGGGAAGACAAGGACTGATGCTCAGCAGAGACTGCTGCTTGCAGAGGTACAGTCCTGATGACATATTAGCCATGATGCATGTTAGCCATGGGTCATTAATTTTGGCTTAACGTTCTCTCCAGGTAGGAGAGAGAAACACTGAGATTACACAGGAGTTGACTAATGACAAATAAAACCTGGCCTGGCACAGGAGAACAGGAGACTTTTGTAGTCTATAGTGAGCACATGCCCAAAATAAGAGAAGACAGAAAATACTTCAGGCTGATGCCTCTGCTTTGTCACAGGAATGGGTGTGAAGGTCCTGGGGACTCCTCTGGCCCTGTGTGACAAAACAGTAGGAGCCAGCCAGACCACTATCAGCAGACCCCAAGAGGGACTCCTCATCATGCAGGTGGCTAGCACGGCACTCACAAGTCTGCTTGTGTAACTGCGGTGCAATGCAGGGACGCACAAACACACGTTATTTAGCACCAACAGCATCCGGGGTAGTGCTGCCCAGTTTCTGCAGTAGTGTCCAAGGCAGGCTGGTTAATTCCCAGCACCGAGCCCGTTTTCTGACTGACTTGCATCCAACGTGCGGTTTGCACCCAGGCTCAGATTGCTAATAAATTCAGTCCGCTGAGGTGCTCTTATAAGGGATCAGTTTTAGGCTATGGCTAGATGCGAGTCTTGCCAGCGTAACTGTGCTCAAGTACTTAATTTTGCACAGATTTCCTCTTAGCACTTGGGGACCTATAAATGTGTAAGTTGAAAGGTTAGGGGAGAAAAAATCCCTCAGAAGTGAAGCACTTGATTTGCCACTTAATGTTCTCAATATCAGTGCAATACCATGGGCCAATTGTAGCAGTTTTATTCCACCGTAAAAATGATGAAAAGGATACAATTTTCAGTCAATTGTGCAAGCTTTCCTTGTCGATATGGTTGTTAAAAGAAGCTTCCTGATTTTTTAATAACCAAGAAACAAAATAGCTGTGGAGTTTAGTTTATACCTCATATGTTCCAAAGCAGTGAAACAACGTAGGAGTTAGGGCCAATAGGCCCAAGTACTGAATGCAATGATGATGAAAATAATACTAGTAGAATTAGAGAAATATCCTGATTATTATTATTTTTGTTATTATTGTTTCATCAGAGGCCATTATCCTACAATTTTTCTTTCAGAACCGGATTTCAAAATTGATTAAGGGATTTTCTTTACCCAGCCATATTTCGGAAAATGCCATTCTCACAGCATATACTTACAGAAGAAGATGCTCAGTTACATCTTGCACATCCATTTGACTTATTAAAGACATGTGAAGCCAAAGAACATTTTTGCTAGCCGCTCTTCTTTTTTATTACAAAAAGAGAAATCACTCTGTCTTCAGCACAAATCTTTCGGTTTCTCATGTGTCATGTCATTGATAAACTGTATATTCATCAACAAGGTGAGGAGACATGAAGAGTTTTTATGAAAATCTTTTCCTCAACAACAGTGGGAATTCACTGGTCGTCTCGCAGTGATCATTCATCTTTTCAACAAGGGAAATATGTATCATCAGTCTTTTGGTACAGGAGAGGAGACTGAAACCGAGGCAAGGAATTTGCTTGCAGTCATGGCAGATCAGTGTTCCTGAGGAACCTGTGGAGCAATTAGCAATTAATTTGAGCTCTGATAGGGGGCAGGAGGAGAGTCAGGACATCCTGATGGTCTTCTAGCTCTAGTGGGAATGCCTGTGTTGTGTTGGGAAATTCACTTAATGTCCATCTGAAAAGGTAAGCAGGAGAAAACACACTTTACAGCGTGTGTGTGTTATGCTTCTGAGAACAGCAGACCACAGAGCTCAGGAGAAAGCAAGGCTGGTGGAGGGCATCTAGTTAACTTTACCCAAATATATCTCAGTTCCACGATCCCAACATGGAAATAAAACACAAAACACATTGAACACATTGAACAAGTAATTTGTAACCCAAGAGATAAGTGCCAGAGGTTTTGGGATGCTTACTAAAAGTTTAGTGTTATTGTGGGAGGTTCTTAAATTGCAGCAATGGTGGGGAACAGCACTGTTAGAGAAATTTATAGATATTTCTAAAGCTTGTAAAATCCTTGGATGAAAAGTAGCATAGCAGTGCAAATTATCTTTCATGTACATTATCTTTCAAAATGTAGTTACAAGAAATAAGAGAAGTAACTATATGGCCAGCTTGTGCTGTGGCTAAGAAACTTTACAGGATTAAACATATCATACAGGTCTTTCCAGTGTACGATCCTGAGTAAGAATCCCCAAAAGGTCCTAGGCCCCAGAGCAGAGTTTCTTGGTTGTACTTTAATTATATCATGCAGAACAATGTATTTTAATTAAATATATAACATCTTCTCTGGAATACATCCTTTAGGAATTCTTCCATCTTCACCATACTGTATTTAATCCGTAAGTTCAGCCCCATGTCTCATGTGCCGATGGCACATTCAGAAGGAGCAGATGCCGGTTGTACCAGTGCTAGAGATGAGTTGTATTCAGCCAGAACCTGTAGGAATCCAAGCTCCACTGTGTTTCAGGAAGGAAAGATCACAGCTCAATTTTAGAACAAATTTGACTTTGTGATCTTGGTTCTCAAGTGGTTTCATATCTGGAAGAAATCTATAGTTTGCAAAAAGTTAAAACCTTAAAATGCTAATTGTTCTAGAGAGGTTTCTGCCATTCAAAATAAGTGATAATATTTTGTTGTATCCAAATAAGAACCTAATTTATTTGTCAATGTACCAACTTCTCTGGTCATCTCTGGTAGCTGTGTCTATCTGAGGTGAAGGAAATTTTCAACTGCAGGAAGTTTTCTTTTTTTTTTTTTTTTAAATGAAACTGCAGAACAACTACACATTCTGTACCAACTAAAAAAGTCTGTGAAGAAATCACCTGAGAGGGGTTTGCTGTTATTTTCAGAAAATCCATAATTCTATTTTCAGCTAAGAAGTTAAACTGTAGGAAATAAACATAAACCTCCCAAGCCCTATGTTTGAAAGATATCATCCAGATTGTAGGCCAGTCTGTTGGAAGACAGTTTGTCCTACCATGCAGGCCCACAGACTTTGTCCTGTACCTCTGTGTTACTTAACTTGTGGGTTGAGACAACTTGTGGTTCGCAAACAGCTACTGTTTTGTTTCCAAGCCACGTTGTAGTAGGCAAGTAAGTGTTTGTGCAAACTGAGTTAGGAGCAGCTTTCAGCTGGTATTAGTACCTGCTGACAGGCAGAAAATTACATTCGCAAATGTTTTATCAACAATATTTTATGCAGAACTTTTTGTAATGATAACAGTAATGTATCTTCTTGTTTACTGCAATGCTGAGTTTTTGATACATTGCTCTGCCTCCCAACCACCACACGATGCAGGGATTTGGAGAGGCTGATGAGTTCACCTGGGTCAGGAAGGCTTTTCTGAACCATGTACTTACTGTAGCTATTGATGAGGCAGAAATAATGTCTGGTAACTCACCTCCCATACTGCTGGTTTGTGCTGTTCCCCAGCCCCTTCCTGGGATTGCTGGAGCTGCCATACCCATAGGATGGGAGTAGTCTAACACACGGTCTCCGGACCAGTGGAACAACCCCCCGACCAGGTACATACAGGACCTAGGATAGAAAAGCAGTTGTTTGAGGCAGCAAGGAAAATGCAACTCTTGTGCTGCTGGTTGCTGAGAGAATAAAGAGTAAAATCTGTCTTTAGACTGGCAAAGATGAGATCCAAGCTCTTTGGCTCCTCTTTGACAAGGGTAGTCCCCCTGTTTGTTAGTGTTCACGACTCTCCTTAACCTTGGAGAAGTGAAGAGAAACTTTGGAGGAGTGTTTCATCTGATGAAACGCTTGCTTGCTGAGCTGGCTGAGCAACATTTCATGTTGTTGAGCTCAAGATATATTTTAGCACTTCATGAACTGTTGAAAAAAATCCCTTACTGATGCTCAGCCAAGGTGGCCATAGAAAAGCAGCATGGCTTGAAGGGCTGTCATAATTCCTAAAATTGTTTTAAACACCCTGCGCTACTGTGGGAGAAGTGACTTTTGAAACAATGCGGGTCCTTCATGGTCGTGTAACCTGGGGAGTCTGTGCTGCAAGATGCTTTGGAGGCTGCACTTCTGCTGGAGAGGACCCTACGGCCTGCCAAGGCTTGGCGCTGCCGTTAGCTAAACAGGAATGTCGCTGCCTGGGATGCCAACAGTGAGCCGAAGGGCTCCGTTTTCCTCTTTGAACTGAGGACCCCAGAGCAGAGTTTCTTGCTTACACAATAAAATAATAAAAATGCTAGTTTAAATTGTGAATTAGTAAAGGACTATTTTTGGCTTTCTCAGAGACAGCATCTGTAAATAATCAGGCAGAAGCCTTTCCATAAAACAACACAGAAAAACCTCAAAGAGCATTTAGATTCTGCAACATTTAAACAAGATTTTTAACTCATGGGGAAGCCAACATCAACACAATGCTTCCTGCACATAAAAGCATGGAATTTCTTAGCAGTGTGGGGGCAATAAATGACTATCACATTTCCCTCCTTTCTAAAAACTAAATATTTTTCAATGGAAATAGTAATATTGATGGAAAAAGAAAAGAGGACCGTGAGTTATGTAAGAATTGATTTAAGCTCTGAACCCCCATACATTGCAGACTGGAGACTAATTAAAGAAAAACTTAAGCTGTTCAGTTTTGCTCTAATTGTCCTCTAAGCTCAAGAGATCAAATATGCTATCTGAGATCCTTCTTCATCCATGCTCATGACCCAGTTGCTGCTCTCAGCCAGGTCCATCCATAATGCAAACAAAAGAGGTGAATGATACACTCTTAATTATGTCCTCTGCAACGACAGGAGAACATGATGACTAACAGCTATACACATATATGCTCCTAGCAACCTCTGACCACAGTGTTTGCCCACAGTGTGTGTGAAATCAGAAATTCGTCCATAACCAAGTACATATAGATGGGTTATTTGTTAAGGAAAAATGTAAACATTGTCCAGTGTAAAAAAATTAATACTTTATTGAAGATGCTGTTACCTTGGTTTCTTGGCTCTTGCAGGAGGAGTGCTGTTGGCTTAAGGGGCTGCCAAATCAGGCTCTTGTGCATTTGAGTGGAAAATTTTTTATGAACAACTGGCTACATTTCTGGTCACTAGGTTGACCTGACTGAAACCGACAGATCTCCAAGCTGTGGACGAATGAACCAGTAAATACCAAATTTGAGAGGGGATAACCAGTGCAGGCAAACAGAACTGAGAAATGCTACAATTTAATACGGCTCCGTGAGCAAGCTGTGTGGTTTCACGAACCACCCTTGATTTGTAAACCTCTGCTAGAGAAGGGCTGAATTAAGCATTTATTTCATCTGTGTGAAACTCTGGGTAAAGAAGCAAAAATCACAGTCTTGCAATTCCTGTTTACCAGTCTGGTTAGTTTTTAGCTGTAGTTCATAAGTTGTTATTTAGAGTGACTAATTATCTAGCTTCCCACAAATGACAGATTTGTGTCTTTTCCCAGATGAGGCACAGTTATGAAAAGTTATATAGTAAAGGAATCAAGATAATGGCATGCCAAACTGTGCCTAAATCTGTTTTTCTCTGCTAAATGATTTACTCATTTTGATATTCTGAGAGATGCCAAAGCAATTTCCCAAAAAACTAGTGTTTGCTTCATCGGCAGCTTTCAGAGAAAACAAAATGTTGTGGTTCAGACATAGGAAAAGATTATCACAGAGATACTGAGCTTACCAAAGTGCATCCATTGTAATGAATTCCCAGAACCCTCAGTAATGGGTCAGTCAGCATTGGTGGGACCTGGGAGCCTGGCACAGCTGTAGCTCCTGGCTGAACCATGTCTCCTGGCCTGGCACAGCTGTAGCTGCTGGCTGAACCATGTCTCCTGGCCTGGCACAGCTGTAGCTCCTGGCTGAACCGTGCCTCCAGGCCACCTCCTGCTTTCTGGCTGCCCCAGGCAGGTAGCGCTGGAGCGCAGGTGCATAGAGCTGTGCCCCTTCCCAGACCATGCGTGGTCTCTCTGGAGCTCAGAGCTGACATTTCCAAAGGGACAAAGGACATCTAAGCCGGTTTGCGCTTCTGAAAGTCCTGGTTGGGTCTACCACCACACAAAAATGCTTTGATGAAAGTAAAACATGAATGAAGAGGGACTCCATCTTCTGGGGCTGGAAAAGTTGTACTCTGTGCCACAGTAAGAATTTCTTTCTGTTTTTTTTAACTCTGTCAAGGTTGGGAGCACCACAGATTGGCACAGATCATGGCACCATGTGGAAACCAAAAGTTTGTGCTGTAATTACCTTCTCAGTGTAGCTTTCTTTTCAAACCAATGTAAGCTGCCATCAGCAGAACAAAAAGCTGGCGTGGAGTTTGTTATCACGAGACTGACAGACCTGCAGTGATGAAAGTGTGCGTCATCCCCTATGTGTTGCCCGCACATAGTTTGTTTACTTGTTCATGTGACTTGTGGCTTTTAACATTTTTCTTTGACTATAGCACTTACGATTCAAGAAAGATAAACTGTAAAATTCTCTTAAGAAAGATACCATTAAGGAAGATTTCCCTGTAAGTAGGAAGGATGCTGAGCAGAGGAACTCACACAGGAGGTAACTCTCAAAGTAGGGCAATCCTGCAACTCTTCAAAGTAGGGTAAGAAAGTGTCACCTAGCTGCAATGCGGTTGATGGAAATGTTTATTAACTTCGTTGACACATGTATCTTCAATATACAATTTTTCAGGTAGTGTAAGCTGGTGACAATGGATTTTTAGTACTTAATTGAAGACATAAAAAGCAGGCGTATTTCCCTAAGTTACTTGACCATACCTGTCTTATGCTGCTGCATTTTCATACAGGTACTCCCAACTTTTCACATTAATGCAGTGCCCGTGCAAGTCACAACTTCTCATGGTATTTGTCATGAGTACAGAAAGTCAAGGTAGGAACAGGGTTGATGTAGTCTCGTAGATCAAAAAACAATGAATGAGATCATGCTGTTCAGGTATTATGAAACATTTTCCATCATCTTAATTCAATAGGTAATGAGCGCAGCATGATCAACACAGAAGTAATAGTATACAATATGGTTTTGCATTTTTTGTTCATATCTTACCCATTCACTCTCTTCATACAATGTGGGTAGCAAACAGATGTATTACATTATACTACATTAAATCCTGTGGAGGCAATAGTCTTAAGTGCTGCGTCAAATATTTATAATGTGGAATTATTTTAGGACAGGAGCCAAGTGCAATATGGCATCCTTCATAGTGTCTCTCTTGTTTTTGTAAGAAGTGGAAGCTCAGCTACTGCCTTATAATTACGCTTCTTCTCTAACCTTCAACATCCCTTTTCATTTGTCACCATCTGAATGTTTTAATTATTATCGTATATTAGAGTCTCTGTTGCTTTCTTTATTAGCTTTCTTATTTAAGCTGGGAAGGACCAAGAGCCCCTTTCTAGCCCTACCGCTCATCTGGGTGGGCAAGACCCCACTCTCTCGTGCCTGTGAGGTGCAGCACGCGTGCGGGGAGTGTATGTGCCAACTCTGTGCTCTCCAGCAAGCCCACGGCTTCGGACCAGATGCTGGGAGTGGCCGGCCTGTAAGTCATCAGTGCGGGCCGGGTGCGAGGCGATGCCATCGCCCTGGCCATGACAGGGGTCCCACGTCAGCTTATTGGTGTTTCTGGCCCATGGGTGAGGTTGTGGGGTGGGGGGCCCAGGGGAGACGGGTCAGGGCAAATAAGCCTGGCACACCCTGCCAGCTGTTTTACACTTTGTGCATTGCAGGGAGGTTATGCTTTTTGAGACTTTATTCTCTTTGGTGCACAAGGCACTAATAATTTCAATAGCAAGAGGAATTTCCACTGTTAAATCTGCTTTGTCTGCATAATGCTGTGTTTCTAGACAATGTCTTGCTTTTCTTTTACTTTGCAAAAATGAAGACCCTAACCATAGCAGCCTGTCCTGAAAACATCTAAAATATCTGCAGCTATTTTCTCTTTAGAAAATCAGCACGTTAAAGGAGTTTTCATCTACGGCCATGTGTCTTCTATTTATGAGTCTCTTTAAATGCCAAACTTTTGCATGCTTCTTTTACTTCCTTTGACTTCCAAGCTTATCCAAATCACTTTTTTTATGGAATTAATTTACAGGTCAAGTTAGTAATTAGAAATTCTTTACTCAGAAATATTGGCAATATTTTTACTCTTTATTCAGAAATAGTTCTCTCTGAACGCGTTCGTTAGTCAACCAGCTGTATGACTGACTTCATAATTGAATTGTTCAATTCTTTTGATTGTCTTAATAATTTACCCACACATGGAGGGTCCCAGCTTCACAGTTTGACATTCAACACGAGAATGTCCTTTTGTTTGTAGATGATTTTCTGAAGACTTAGGATGATGGTTTTTTCATGTAGATGAAAGTTTTGGAGCATCATCCTTGCCTACAGTAATTCATAGGGGTTGAGTTTGTTTGAGGCCAGAGTCCATTGCAGCGTCTCAGTTTGTGGAGCCAGCTAGATGCTGACCAACACACTGCAACACAGTCTTCATGTAGAGCCTACAAGCAACCCACAGACTGCCCATGTGGGGGCAAGTTCAGCCTGCCTTATTCATGCCCATTTTTCATTGCTGTAAAGATGCAGCCTTAAATAACCTAAGTGTGGTTTGTCTTCCTCTTACCTCCTCTTTGTGGTTATGCATTTCAATATTTAACATGTTGGCAGATGCATGGGAGCTTGTGGGTCAGAACTTCCAGAATAAGAACATTGCTCTTCACTGCGTGCTGCCCTGAGCCTGATGGAGAGATTGATCCTTCCCTGCGTGCATGGCTAATGTAGCATGGAGCATGCCCAGGCATTTCCACAGGGTTGTAGTGAACCACCTCAGTTTCACGTGGGGACACATAAACAGGACTGTTGGCTATCACTCTATCACCTGAAGTAAGACTTTACACTGATCAGCATTGGTATGGACGTAGCTGAAATACAAGGAAAGATGAGATGAGATGAGATGAGATGAGATGACATGACATGACATGACATGACATGACATGACATAACGTGGAGAGAGTGCAGAGCTGAGTGATGAGATATGGCTTTATTTTGTACGACAAATATATGTCCTCTGCCAGCCATTTTCTGAGCAGTGCCAGTCCTTACCTCTGCAGAAGAGAGCATGCATTCATTTCAGTGCTATGGCTCTACTGAAAAATTTTCTCCACATTTAGGAATTTGGAGAATGCATTCAACTACATCTTGGTATTTTATCGATATTTGCTTGCCTTAGAGCTGATTTCCAAACTAGAATCAACAGCTTCTCTATTCTCATGTAGTATGAAGTGGGGCAGCTATGAACAGTGTGTAGCAGGGAAAATGAGGACAGCCTCCAAGTTTCTCTGTAAGGCCCCTCTTTCAATACTTCCAATCCCAAATCCTAATGTGAAAGTACCATAATTCTTATCATAGTATCTTGACAACCTTAATCCTCTTTGCTGGCACAGGCTGTAACTCACTCTTCAGACCCTTTCTCCTGTTTGAAAATGGCTTCAAGGAAAATGGAAACTACTATCTGCTGTTACTTTAAAAAGGCAATTGAAACATAAATATCTTGGCACAGAAGTCCAAGTCAATCTATTTTTTAGTTTCTCAAATTCAGTGTGGCATTTTCTCATTCCATAAGAAAGGAACACTGTCTGAGGTTTCCAGCTCCTCTGGGTGGGCTCATGAGCCAGTGAAACGAAGGGGTGGTTTCTACCAAACTTGGCTCGGGTCTTGTGTAGCAGCTCATAAACACCGTGATTTGCATAACCTCTCCCTACTGCCAGTCAACACTTCTGGCATGTCAGGGTCATTCTTAACACATTTGATCTGAAAGGGCACCAACAGGGTGAACTTAATCTCCTTCCACTGATGTGACCCACATACCATCCGAGACAGGGAATGATGTTTTCAATCAAGTCAAAATGAAGATGACTTCAAGTCGAGACTATTCAGTCTCCAAGCCTTTTATCGATCAAACTTCATATGTGATACTCTTGAAACTATTTAAATTTGCAGGTCTCATTGAGACATAAAATACCCAGACTATCATTCTGGTTTTCATTTGCACTCCTTCCAGATCTGCTGTAATTGAGAGCAGGCCTCTTACAGTCTATCAATAGCTTCCATATACCTCTTTTAGGCCTGTGTACTTCCTGGTTTCATAGAGGGTCCATTAGAACAGCAATGAGAAACAATTTTGGGGAAAATATAGAAACCGTACAGAATATATTTTGCTTTGACAGACTATTTGACTAGATGATCCCGAAGACATTTTGCATTTTTAATTCATGCTTGCTTTCAACGCTGCAAGGTGATGTTAGAAACCGTACAGAATATATTTTGCTTTGACAGACTTTTTAAAGTCACAGAAGGTTTGCATCTGCATCTTTAGATGATATAGTGCTTTTAAGAGGCTGTGCCTGCTTGGCTTGCTCTGAACCCCAGTAGAAGCCAATGGAAGGACATTGTCCATTCCAAGCCAACACCCTGGCTCCTGGGCTGGTTTCCCTTGGCTGTACCAAGGAAAATGTGTGAGGTACAAGAGGGCAATGGGGAAAATTTAAATTGAACTATTTACAAAAAAATTAATGAGACAAATGACGACTTTGTGAAAATTGTCTGGGTCTGAATCCTTTCTTAAGCCACCCGGCATTTCTTAGGGCACTTAAGAGTCATTGCAGTCCCTGACTCACTGGAACTCCTGCTTTCATGCTGAGCTTGTTGTTAAGTGCTATCCCTCTCCTCCTCCCAGCAGGCTTGAAGGAAGGAATTCTTTTAGTCAGGCTTTCTGACTGCCCTATTCAATGCCTGTTATGGCAAACAAATCAGCTTCATTCTTCATATATTTCCTCACCATTTGCCTGTCATTGTTCGTTAGGGTGTTTTTCTAGTTCACTTGAGACATAACAAGTTGTTGGATGCTCTGGTATATCTTGGTATATATTATCCCTGAAGTCCATTTAGTGCCTAGTATTTTTCGGAAGTGTTTATTTTCAAAAGCATTCAGTCTCTGCCTATGTCTTTGATAGATTTCCATCTTTCACATCCACATATGATGACAAAAGTAATATCTGAGTTGGAGATTTGTACTTTGGTCTTTTAGCAATAGATGTTTGCTGACCATATATTGTTTAAAGTGGTAAATGCAGCTGTTGTCCTCCCAAGTTGTGGCCTCATCTCCTTTTCTCCATCTCCAAGGGACAGTATGTTGTTTCCAAGGTATGGAAATGATTTAATTTCTGGTATTCATTCTTATTTCCAAGTAGTATTTGTCCCAAGATGTCACCAAGGTTCTCATTAGATTTTTTTTATAACAAACTATTAACACTTTGGTTTTGTGATGCTGAATGCTACTTAGATATTTGCATGTTGGCTGGGCTGTCACTTAGAAGAGCAGGACTATCAGCAAAACTGAGCTTACTGTTGATAAACTTTGTGATAACGGTATTATAGACCACCACACTTCTCTTTCCCCAAGAGTGAAGTGCAAGTCAACTAATGGAGATGGATATGGGGATACTGCTCTGGAAAGGCCCAAGGTGCCGGGCTTGGGAAGGCTAGGGAGGGTGTGCACCCTCGAGGGAATGCCCCGTGCTCCCACACAAGTTTGTCGTGGCTTTATTGGGGAGACACTGTAACTCCAAAACATTTAGTATGATTAATAGCAAACGTTGGATGGGATGTAAGGAGAAGAATGTGCATGTAAAATTAAAGCCAGATCCAACTTTGGATCAGTCTATGATAACGCCTGCCTTTTGCAGACCTGATTGTATTAATCAATTTAAAAAGAGACTGAAACGCCATGATGATGAACATCATTTGGAGAGAAACAGTTAAAGTAGAAGGGAGTTCAAATGCACATCCTTCCTCTTCTCCATTTTAAATAACTTGTTTTGAATAAGGTCCAAATGACAAAATCAGATTAGTTTTCTGGTGCTTTTTGTCAATTGATTTTACCTCTTTTTGACAGCTGCATCCCTGTGCAAATGTAAAATCTGAGCTCCCCACTGAGCCCTGAGTTTGGAATAATTCAAACCTCATCTGAAACTCTTTTTCCAAGCTTCAGTACTGCCATTCTTTGTATATATATGAAGTGCAAGCCTTTTTGTTACATGAAAATGATTGAAAGAAAATTTTTCTTAACTGAAGACTGGTTGAGTAATGTTTAATGTATTTAATTCCAAACAATCAGTTCCATGTGTGATTATAAAACACTTTGCTTTGCAAAAAAGTGGGCATCTCTTTATTACAGTTTTATAATGCAAATACATCTTTCTCTCTCCTAAGTTTTAAAGACTATATGCAGCTAGTAAGAGTACTAAAAATGGTCTATGTATACAGAGTGTGTGTGTGTACATACACATAAAACATGCATGAGTGTTACACATATCTATGTTAAGTAGTATCCTGTAGAGTTCTAGGTACATCATTTGCCACAGTTATGTTGTTTACAGTGATAGTAGGTTTCCAATCATATTCTGCATATGTCACACTGAGAAACAATGAGAGCTTTCCAAAATAGTTTAGATGCCATATAATTATTTTAGCAGCTGTGGTTTCAGTTACCTTTAATTAGTTCCCCCTGCAGCTCTAAATAAAGAGAGGCTTCTGTTAAACGCAGTTATTTTCTTCTGCAGATGGCACAGTAAAGTGCGGCTACTCATAAAAGGAGGCTACTGAACAGTACATGACAAACTCGGGGCTCTAAAGAAATGTGATTATTAATCAAGGACAGTTTCTCCATGGATTATTTATGATTTCCAGTCACTATGGTTTTATATCAGGATGGTCAGCCCTAGATTTTATGCCAGCTGACATTGCTGAAACAGTTGGCTTAGATGCTTGAGAGCTGGTGAGATAACCCTCCACCATGGAAGCAAATGGTGTTTTGACATTGCTCTGTATTTTCCCTAAATCATTTACTTGGTTCAGTGACCCCGGCACTCCTAGAGAGTGTGACTCAATCTCTATGAACATGTGTTAAGCAGACAAAAAAGTCTCCTAAAGAGTATTTCTTTCTCTTACATACAGGACAAATTCCCAGACCCCATTCAGGCCAATATGGTTTGGAAACTGTAGGGCCGCATTCTGTTTCCGTGGATTTCAATAGTACGTGCCTACTGTTATGCAAACATAAGCACTACTTCTTTCCAATAAAGATTTCATATCATCATTTCTTATAGAATCCTTCAGATATTTCCAGTCTATCAACTTTGTGACTCTTCAGTCGTATAAACAAAAGCCACATGAAGCAAAATAAGGGTTCACAACAACACAACTTGAGTTCTAAGCGTTAATTTTTAGAATTTTTTTTAAAAGGTAAAAATAAATATACATAAATAAATATGTCTGACTTGTATTGCTGCTGACTGACATGGAGGGATGGTATCAGAGTCATGGCTTTATTCCCCAAGAGCGAGCTTCAGATGTAGCGCAGCAGGTCTCAGTGGGCAGGAGAGCTCTGCTGGCTTCGTTCAGCAACTTCTGGATCATTTAATTAATTAAAGAATTGTTTCTGTTGCAACCACAAATGTTCCAGTTTGCACTGTTACCCAAGGTCAGAGCTCGCCTGACCTCCCTGGCAGAGAAAGAGAAGAGTAAGGAAATCAGAAAAAAAGAGAGTAAGCAAATTACTTCAAGGAAGCCTTGTTTCCCTTACCCCCAAACCCAGTGGAGCAGAAAGGGCTGAATTGAAAGGGAAAAGGGCTAAGACTGAGATTGATTAAGAGAGGTCCAGCCTGAAGAAAAAGCAAAGAATGAAACAAGTAAGGCAGAGAAAAATAAACTACATTAAGAGTGAGCTCGGATGAGAGAGTCGGCCGCCGGCCAGGAGGGAGCAGCTGCGGCAGGAAGGCCCGGATCCCACTGAAACAGAAAAGGGGCCATCTCTCTGCTGGAATGAAAGGGAAACAAAAAAATAATTCACCTTTAAAGGCTCAGAAATGGGATTCGAGGCTAGGGGAAGGGCAGAGAGGAATGAGAATTTGTGAATGAGATGAGGGTTTTTTTTTCTGAGAGCGAGGCAATGGCTGTTAAAATCCTCCCAGAGTGCTGTGTGATGGCGCAGATAAATCAGACCGGCCAGAGCAGGTAAGCCGCTCCGAGCAGCTTCGTGTTGCGTTAGGACTCCTGAATGAATGCTGAGCATCAAGCGAATTTCCTCATTTTTACCAGGGGAGATGAGGCAGATGACATACTACACTCATGACATCATGCCTCGCTCCAGATGTGAACAAAGAGGGAAGAAAGTGTAAGATGGATATTTCACCACAGAGTAATCCTCAATACTGAGGGGGAACATGAGGTTGCAAATCTCAACACACTGAGGTTCAATAAAATAAAGGACAAAAGGAAGCAAAGCAAAACCCTGGGCAATTCTGAGCGAAAATTTCAGGTTCAGGCAACAGAGAACGGACACCTTGAATTAAATATTCGTGCCTTCTAGAAAATATGCCGTGCACGATAAGTGAATGTCATCAGTGTCACAAGAAATTACACTGCACTGTGCAAATCTGGTAATTCAGGTATAGGCTGGAGGAGAAGCAAAGGGTATGGAGAGAGCATTTCACCTGAAAGTGTCCGCAAGGAGATTAGTTAGAAAGCTCCTGTGGTCAGGATGGATGTGTCAGAGCACCTAACTGCTGTTACAAGAAAGAAGGCCGTTGATGTTCCACTTCAAGAACTCATGGTCCCAGAACTGTAGGTTTTAGGGCCCTGCATGGGAAGGCAAGGAAAATTTTCAAGTGTACGCACCTAATGAATGTAGAAGTGAAATATCCTCTTTAAAAGGCTGCTGGACTGCAGCTCCTAACTATCACAGAGCTCTTCAAGCTCCCCCTTCCTGAACTGCCCCATTGATTCTTGCTAAATAAGATGCCAGACCTTTGCTTCTTCAGGTGAACTGCACTATCTCCAACCAGACTATGAGAAGGCTGAGACTCTTTAGCTTGATGTATCAGTACGATTGACAAATCCTGGAAAAAGGGGCAATTTTGGAATATATATACTAAAGTATGGGAAATATAGCATACAAACTCAGCTCAGGATATCTTCAGAAAGCCCATCTGAGTCAGGGAAAAAAGGAAGTAAGTAATACTGCTGTAAATCCTTCAGTGATGCAAATACTATGTGGGGACATAACAGGAGGGTGGTGCCACCTCCTTTTCTTTTTCTTGATCCCAGAACTTCTTATACAGTTTTTTCATGATGGTAGAAGTTAATTAATAGTGAACTTGTTTGAATCTCTTGGTAGTGATTCTGTCATCTTTGAATAGGTGATTTATCTTGTGTGCCTGATACTGCAAGAGCTCACAACTGTACCAGAAATAGCTGTTTCTCAGCACTGCATAAATTGCCTCCAGATTTATACTGACAAACTATGCAAAGACATTCTGGAGTTTTGCAATATTGTAATGCACGTTAAAGCCCTCCTATAAACTATAAACATTAGGTTAAAGAATGACCGCCATTTTTGCTATTTGAATCTTTTGCAACATTTTCCCAAACTCCCGAGTACTGTTGTAAACAAACAAACAAAGCCACAGGAATGACTACAATTAGGCAGTATAAACAGGCTGCGTCCAGATCAAAACAAGGGCTAGCTAAATTCAAACAGTCATGGTTGCATTCTTATGCAAAAGAGGTTGGTTTGTAGTCTGAAAGACCCTATCTCTCCTTAATTATGCCAGGCTTTCCATTATGGTGTTTACTGTTAGGAGCTGCAGTTAGGTGAACTGGCGGTTAGACTACAGCCCTGAGAAGCTGTGCCTCAGCCTTGGCTCTCCGGTGTCTGGCACGACACCTCCCAGATAACCACCGCCTGGTACAGACCTTCCACCTTTTAAGGTGGTAACTTAATACAATCACACCTGCATCCCTGCTCAGCCTGGTGCCTGCTCTGAGTCGTATCCTGATTTCCCAAGGTGAGCAACGTACACGCAGCCTGAGTTACAGATCACCAGCTCCTGCTCAGTCCAACGAGGCACAACATCGAGCAAAGCACAGCGCAGGTAGCCAGCTCTGCAGAGGTGTCAGCTTGCATTTCATCCTCCTGTGGCAGGGCCACCGGAGGGGCCTGCCGATGAGGTCTGTGCAGAAGGAGGCACCATGATGATCCTGGAGTAAAGAAGCAGCAAAGGAGAGGGCAAAAGCAGCGAGTCCAGCTCTAAAAGGCTTGGGAATACACTGTACCCAAAAGCGAGATGCTGCCTAAGCTTTGTGTGGATCAAGCCCTTGGTTTTCCAACCTCAGCATGCTAGCGCAAAGATGCCAGCTTCCCTGCGTCTCAGCTAGTCTAGATGAATGCGACTTTGAACATGAGAGATGGAAATCTGTACAGTGTGTTGAAAGAGTTGTTGTGACATGTCGCCTGTGGTGAGCAATTCCTAGCAAGTGGGAAGCCACAGTGTGTGGCAGCTGTTGCCTCTGAGTGATCTTCAGGGGTAGCTCCAAGCTTGAGTGCATTGCAGTAATTACATCTTGAAGAAAAATTAAATGGAAGTGGAAAGCTTTGATTAACTATGGCAGAACCTGGGCCTGAAGAAAAGGTCCTAAAGCCTTCAGTGAAGTAAAGCCTTCAGTGAAGCAAATACTATGTGGGGACCTACCAGGAGGGCGGTGTTGCTTCAGAATCATGAGCTTCTTGCGTGAGAGGCGAATGACAGTCTTCGACAGCAGCAGAAGCAACCCCTTCCAGTGCATCACTGTCTTTCCCTCCTGTATGTCAGTGATGTACACCTCTGGAGGTCAAGCCGAGCTTCAGCAAAAAGAATCAGTCCAGTCCAAGTCCCTATGCGAGCCAGAAACTGGAGAAGTAAAGAAAACTGTACTGCACCGCTTTAATGAAGGCAGACTTGAAATACACATTTCGCCTCTGAGTAATGCAGCAGCCCCCTAGCACTTACTGAACTGGACCAGTGGCACCAGAATGTGCAAAATAAACTGTATACACATTTTTCATTTCTAATTTGATTTCTTCAAAGTCTATTCTGTCAAACCACTGTGGAATGTTAACTAAACTTCTAATGTCTATTTACATGGCAGAACAGATATTTTGTATATAGTTATTGCCTCTAGACTTTTTTTCCAGTGTCACATTGCAATGCAGTTGAAGCATTTTTTTTTAATCCAACCCCAAGTTTCCACGGTTTTCTCAAGATAAAGCCAGAAATGTTAGTCAAATTTTATACTGGTTTGGTAATAGGAACATGAGAATTGAGGCATAGTTAAGTTAGGCTTAGCTTTGGCTATGACCTGTCTGTACCCAAGTGTTTTCTCTTTAAGCTTTTCCAGTTCTCTATATTATGTTATTAAGGAACATAGAGCATGTGAGTGGATATATAAACATCCCCCCCCCAGTGTGAAACGAGGCAGCGTGCAGAACGTGTGGTTGAAGTTGTCAGCTACAGATACTTCTCCACATGAAGAAATGGAAATCCTGGTGACATTCAGCTGTTTTCAATCTGCTGAAGTATTTTAGTTCGGTTTTTTTAAAAATTCTTTCTGGTTTTTAGTTTAATTAAGAAGATGACAGACACCTTATAACTTCTCTATAGCATTTATAGTAGATGGCTCTGTCTGTAATTGGTACATCACACAGATATGCTACAGTAAGTAGCTTCAGATGAGTTTTCACATCTGTACTGTAAGACTTGGAGTCTGGCATTGTAGGTCCCTTCTCTGTATGTCCCCTCACAGAGACATTCTCTGAAAGCACTGAAAGCTGCAATACCCCTGTCTGATGCTGTTACCTTTTCAAAATATTCTTTAGCAAAATGAGATGAGGAGGCAGTCTTG